>NW_025885536.1:0-1157 GCF_002878395.1 Capsicum annuum
TCTCATTCAGACATTTGGCATAGTTCTAATATCATAACTTTTAACTTTATTTCCAATGCAAATCAATGTTGATTTTCAAGTCAACATTCATCAATCATTTGTATTACCAATCAAATGTCATGTTGTTGAATCGTCGAAGATCAACGAATAAAGCTACTTGATGAAAAAAAGAACTGTGTTTGAAAATCTTCTTTCAACTTTTCTTTTTTTTGCTTTCCAAGTTTGATGCAGTTTTCTTACAAGGAATAAGCAAAGTATACCTCATTGTGCATTAGATATTTTGTTTTTCCGAGAATTCACGTCCTTCCAAATGATTCTGCAAATTGATTGAACTCCTGCAATGATAACAAAAAACTGAAACAGAAAAAATGTAAAACACCCAAAAAAATTTAGCATTACATGAATGGTGAAAAGGAGTCTTTTACTGTGACTTAGGCAAAAACTACACTCACATTCATGAAATAGCTGCCAATTCCTAATGAAGGAAGTTCACTTTGTAATTTGACAAATTGTACTAATTGTAGTTTTACTAAAATATCGTGTTATAATTTTTGGAAGATGAATTAACTAGTTCATTATAAAAATTATTATTTTGTATGTAACTTATGTATATTTTTAATAGTTTTTTCATGGGCGATAGACCCTTTGCCCAACATTTAGGATTGACCATAAAAAGTGCAAGCAGTTTTTGAAGAAAATCTTGGCAAAAAAAAACCAAGTTCTCAAAACTAGAAAAAAATTAATATTTATTGGGCGAATTTATAGTTTTTGGGTACTTGAAAAACTTAGAATTTACTGTTCCAATTGTTTCATTCTTGTCAAGTCAGTACTGGTTAAACCTTATAAGCTTATATTTTTATGACCTTGTGAAATATGTTTCCCAAACACAAAACTTTACCCAAAACTTCACCCAATAGCTTATCAAGGAAAAATAATTAACAAACAAGCATCGGCAAGTAATAAGCAAAACTTAGAAGCTACTGAGGAAAGAGAAAAACTTACATCTGTGGGAGCTTGGTTTTTATTAATCAGCACAGGCATTCGTGGTCACCTATTGATATACAGGTATATATTTCAGGAATATGAGCAAATTTTGGCCAGTACGCCCCGTTGTCAAATTTTATGAGTGGTTCGAGCAATGGGCAATCGTCAATATA
>NW_025885537.1:0-1155 GCF_002878395.1 Capsicum annuum
TACATGTATACTCATCTATATAGCACATATTACATATTGCTAGTTTCAACATTAAATTTCTACTCATACCTTTTTCTTTATTTTTTCTTCTTCTTCTATTGTTATACTGCTAAATTCCTCTCTTATAGCTATTTCATATTTTTTCAATATTTCTGTTGATAATATTTTAGTAGTTGCTGATGTTCCTTCTGTTTTAGTATCAGATCTTAATACTTTTTTAATTGCTTCGGCTAGGTTTAAAACCCATAATCTTACTGTTCCTATTAATGTCTTTTCTATATATTCTGGTGTGTTTGTTGTCTCTATTTTATTATCTAATAATTGTTTTGACATGTATTCTACCCATAGTTGTATTATTTTATTTGTGTCTATTATACAGTCTAAATATAAAAAGTTGTAATTAATTATTTATTTTGGTGTCCATTTATTATATTCATCCTTTGGATTATATCTTTTAAACTTAGTTTTGCAATTATAGGTTGGTTTTCTTATTTCTGGTGTACTGGGTATTATATTTTTATCTAAAGTATTTACTTCTGTATTTATTAGTTCTAGATTTTCTTTATTAATTATTTCTTGTTTTTCATTAATTTTTAGTTTTCCTATGTTTTCTAGAATTTTGGTATATGTTTCACTATCTTTCGAATCATAATTATCTGTTTCTTCAGCATCTATTATATTTATTTCTAATTCACTGGTTTCTGGTTCTTTATTTTTTATTTCAAATTTTCTTTAAATTAATTTATCTCATTTAATAATTTTTGTTCTTTATTTTTTTCTTCTTTTTCTTTCTGTCTCTTTTCATATAAATCTTTTAGCATTTGTAGTTCTTTTTCTAATTCAGCAATCCTACTATTTTTAATTTCTTCTATTTTTCATATTTCTTCAATAGTTTGTTGTTTTATTTTATCTATTTTCTTTTTTCTATCTATCTCTTCATTTTCTTTTTTCTATTCTTACCATGGTTGCCAACTTATCTTCTAATTTTAATTCTTCTTTTTGTAACATTAAATATAAATGTTCACATATTTTCTTATATCTTCTTCCTAAATTAAATAATTCTATTTTTATTTTTAATCCTTCGCGATTTTCATATATTTTTTCATCTATTATAAATTCTTCTTTGTTCATTTTATTTAAATGTATATAGATTAT
>NW_025885538.1:0-2047 GCF_002878395.1 Capsicum annuum
TGTCTTATTATTCCTTTTTCCACGGTTTTTTGGGTAAGTAAAAGTCAACAAAACCTTTTTTTATTCGCAAAAGGTTGTCTATTATTTTTTTGACATATTAAAGACATAAAATTTCTTTTACCATAAACTTAGGAATTTAACAATAATAAGAAAATCTACTCCATTTTATTTTTAATATAAAAGATAATTGAAAAAAAATATGAAAAAATGATTTTGTCTAAAATAAAGACTTAGTAAAGAGCAAAAGTTTTGGTTCACGTCAACCCAAAAATATTCAAGATACAAAACGTCTACAATCTAGCTACAACTTCAAAAATCACTTGTATCAATTTTTACTAGCTTGTAACACTTGTATTCATTCTCTTTAATTTCATTTGTATTCACTTGCTCTATTATATCAATTGTTACCAGTTGATTTGAATTTTTCATACATTATTAAAAAACTGTGCCATAGATAAAATTTACACTAGTTTCAATAAATATTCAGTGATAGTTCAAGTAAAAAATTCACATCATTAATAGTTAAGATATGAAATTCAAAAGACAAAAATATTTTAAATACATTTCCGACCCTTCACTTTTACCTAACTTATTTAAACAGAACACAATACTATAAACAATGACCTCTAATCACATCATATTTGTGCAAATTACTCGAAGTGAAAAAAACAAGAAAGACCCACAAGTTAAATTGAGGAACACTAATTTGTTGGCATCTTGAAAGATCGTTGCACGTGTATTTAATGTTAATGAAAAAAGTTGTATGTATGCAAAGAACAAACTCATTATATTCGAATTAATGAATATACGACTTTAAAAATCTATATACGGTCAGGCCTCTCTATAATAACTCGTCATTATAATGGTATTTACTATCCAAATAAACCCAAGAATTATATTGTACGTTGAATTTTTACTTCGTTCATGAATACTTTTGAAGAATGTGAATACTTTCGAGGAAACGTTCCCTCGTTCTCTTCTTGTCTCTTGATGTCTCTCTTTGTCGCATTGTTATAAGGAGATGTCAATGTATTTCATATGAAAAGAATAAGAATGAATAGCCATAATAATTTATATCATTCAAAACTAAAAATTGTCACGCGAAATTAATCACCTTTCAAAATTCGGATCATCAACTGCCTGTATATATTATCATCATCATCCATCTTAAAAATACCTACAAAATCAATGCACCTCAAAGTAAATTAAATATTACAGAAATATTTTCGGACGTCAAAAATAAGTCTAAAGCAAACAATAAAGAATGATCTAAGACTAAAAGTAAATAATTTTATTTTCTATGTTCATTGAAGATGCTATTGTATTATTTTAGAAGAATATCAATTTATAGAAGTCCAAAAGCTTTTTAAATTATCTAAATATGATAAATTTATATTTCCCACCACTATAAATAACTATCAATTTTAGAAGAGTAAGAATTCCAACAACAATAAATTACCACAAATAGGCATAATGTACGTTTTCTATAGCTTTTTTAGACTTTGCTTTGCTTTTTGTTTAATATAAAATAGGTTTCATTATCTTATTTTTTAAAAAGAAATTAAAAAATCATATATACATGTGATTCCTAAAACTTAGGAGTTTAGTAGTTTTTTTCCTCTAATTTTTCTAACTGTAATATTTATTTATTACCATATATTTTAGGATTCTTAATTTTTTTTTTCATATATATTTTAGGATTCAATATTATAGTTAATATTATTAAAATAATTAACTAATAGTTTGAGAAAATAGTGAAAAGACAATTTTGTCTATTATGAAGTATTTTAATGAAGGGCAAAGAAGTTCAAATCACTTTTCTAAAGGTCTTCACACTTTTAATATATTATAGATATAGATTATAGATATAAATTATAGATATAAATATAGATTATAGATATAGATAAGGAAAATTTTAATAATTAATTTTAGTTGATTTTAAAGTCTTAAATATTACATAACTAATCACATAATAATTGAAGGAAATAAGTGAAAAGATAATTTTGTCTATTGCGGAGTATTTTAATGAAGAGCAAAAAGTTCGAAT
>NW_025885539.1:0-11771 GCF_002878395.1 Capsicum annuum
CCTGTGGATAGTTGATGCAGTAATAAGTTTCAAAATACTCACCTATCCATCCATAAACATATTGAATGGGAAGGAGTACATTCCAGCAACCCAAGTTTGAAGAGATAGAGATCTTGCTAAGGCCGTGATAGGACCAAAACCGCCAAAGAAACTTCTTCAGTTGAGTGGGAGCATCATCCTTCCTCAGACCTCTTAAAATAATATGGGTACTTCGTCTAAATATGCTTTCTCAATAGGTAGGCCATTCGAATACTCGAGTCTGACAGACGTACAGTTGAGGAGGAACATCATCCTTCCTCAGACCTGTTAAAATAATATGGGTACTTCATCTAAATATGCTCTCTCGATGGGTGGGCCATTTGAATATTCGAGTGATTCAAGGCCCCTCATCTGACGGACGCATTGGTGTGATGAACTTTGACAATCTTCCAAGACAAACACGAGAATCCCAGAGTTGCACCAAAGCTAACAGTGAACCATCATAATGATGCTCTATTAAAATACCGAAAACATCTTGACAAAACCCAAATTTTCAACTAAATCAATGAGGGCCTTTATGGTTTTTCAAGCGTTTTGGGTGGTCAAACTGGTGATATGACGTGAATGGTCCAATTTTGGGCCAAATCAGCATGCTATAGCCCACGATTTTTGGGATGGTCCCGGGGGCCAGGCGTGATTTTGGTAAAAAATTGATCGGGCTGCACCAAACAGGTTGGGGAGCAGCCTATTATGGGCCTTTATAATTTTTTGGGTGGTTTGGGTGGTCAATTGGGCGAAATGGTGCAAATGGGCCATTTGCGAGCCAAATCAGTCTGTTGTTGCTTACAATTTTTGGGGTGGGCCCAGGGTCCAGGCATAATTGTGGCCAAAAATTGAACGAACTTCCCAAAACAGGCGGGGGAGAGGCCTAGTGCAGGCCTTTATTATTTTTTGGATGATTTGGGGGGTCAAACTGGTTAAACGGTGAGAACGAGCCATTTTTTGGCCAAATCGATGTGCTATAGACCACATTCTTTGAGGTAGACCCAGGGTCCAAGCATGATTATCGCCAAAAATCGACTGGGCTACCCCAAACAGGCTTGAGACTGGCTTAGTATGGGCCTTTGAGGTTTTTTTGGCTTTTGGGTGGTCAAACTGGAGAAATAGCGAGAAAGGGACATTTTTGGGCCAAATAGATGTGATATAGCCCGCATTTTTTGGGGTGGGCTCAAGGGTCGGGCATGATTTTGGCCTAAAGTCTATCGAGCTGCCCCAAATAGGCTAAGGGGGGGCCAAGTGTTGGCCTTTATGGTTTTATTGGCAGTATGGGTGTTCAAACGAGTGTAACAGTGCGAATGGGCCATTTCTGGTCCAAATCAGTGTGCCATAGCCCACGAATTTTGGGGTGGACCTGAGGGTTGGGTGTGATTTTGGCCCAAAATCGATCGGATTACCCCAAACAGGCTAGGGAGTGGCCTAGTGTAGGCCTTTGTGGTTTTTTGGGTGGTTTGGGTGGTCAAACGGATGAAACGGCGTGAATGGTCCATTTTTGGGCCAAATCAATGTGCTATAGCCCACGGTTTTTTGGGTGGACCCGGGGGCCGGGTCTAATTTTTTCTAAAAATCAACTGGGCTGTCCCAAACAGGATAAAAAGCAGCCTAGTATGGGCCTTTATGGTTTTTTGGGAAGTTTGAGTGGTCAAATGGGCGAAACGGCGCGAATAGGCTATTTTCAGGCCAAATCAATATGCTTTAGCCCATGGCTTTTGGGGTGGGACCGGGGGCCTAGCGTGATTTTGGCCAAAAATTGATCGGGCTTCCCCAAACAAGCTTTTGAGAGGCCTAGTATGGGCCTTTATGGTTTTTTGGTGGTTAGGGTGGTCAAATGGACGAAATAGTGCAAACGGGCCATTTTTGGGCCAAATTGGTGTGTTATAGCCCACGGTTTTTGGGTGGCCCCAGGGGTCGGGCATGATTTTGGCCAAAAATCAATCGGGTTGCCTAAAACAGGCTAAGGAACAGCCTAGTATGGGCCTTTATGGTTTTTTGGGCAGTTTAGGTGGTCAAACGGTGCAAACAGATAATTTTTTAGACAAATTGGTGTGCTATAACCCACGGTTTTTGGGTTGGACCAGGGGGTCGAGCGTGATTTTCACAAAAAATCAACCGGGCTGCCTAAATAGGTTGGGGGGCCTAGTGTTTTCCATTATGGGTTTGGGTGGTTTGGGTGGTCAAACAAGCGAAACAACGCGAACGAACCATTTTTGGTCCAAATCAGTGTGCTATAGCCCATGATTTCAGCCAAAAATTGATCGAGCTGCCCCAAAAAGGATGGGGAGTGGTCTAGCGTGTGCCTTTGTGATTTTTTTAGACTGTTTGGGTGGTTAAATGGGAGAAACAGCGCGAATGGGCCATTTTCGGGCTAAATCAAAGTGCTATAGCCCACGGTTTTTGGTGTGGACCCTAGGGCCGGGTGTATTTCAACCAAAAATTGATCGGACTACCCCAATTAGGCTAGGGAGTGGCCTAGTCTGGGCCTTTGTGGTTTTTCAGGCAGTTTGGATGGTCAAATGGGCGAAACGACATGAACAGGCCATTTTCAATCCAAATAGGTATGCTATAGCCCACGGTTTTTGGGGTGGCCCCAAGGCTGAGCGTGATTTCAGCAAAAAATTGTTCAGCCTGCCCCAAACAGGCGGGGAGCTATCTAATATGGGCCTTTGTGCTTTTTGGGTGGTCAAACTGGCGAAACGGAGAGAACGGGCCATTTCGAGCCAAATCGGTGCACTTTAGACCACGGTTTTTTGAGTGGCCCAGGGTGCCGGCCATAATTTTGGCTGAAAATCAATCGGGCTGCCACAAATAGGCTAAAGAACAGCCTAGTATGGGCCTTTGTGATTTTTCTACCATTTTGGTTGGTCAAATTGGCGATACGACGTGAATGGGACATTTTTGGGCCAAATTGGTGTGCTATAGCCCACGGTTTTTATGATGGGTCTAGGGGCAGGCGTGATTTTGGACAAAGATTGATTGGGCTACACCAAACAGGTTAGGGAGCTGCCTAATATGGGCCTTTATGTTTTTTTGGGCGATTTGGGTGGTCAAACGGGTGAAACGACACAAACGGTCAATTTTAAAGCTAAATCAGTGTGCTATATCCTACGGTTTTTGGGGTGGGCCCAAGGCCCGGGCATGATTGCAGCCAAAAATCAAACAAACTGCCCCAAACAGGTGGGGGAGCGGTCTAGTGTGGGCCTTTGTTGTTTTTTGGACGGTTTGGGTGGTCAAACTAGATAAACGGCACAAATGGGCCATTTCGGGCCAAATCGGTGAGCTATAGCCCATGGTCTTTGAGGTGGGTTCGGGGGACGGGCGTGATTTTTTCAAAAAATTGATCAAGATGCCCCAAACAGGTTGGGGAGCGGCTTAGTGTGGGCCTTTAAGGTTGTTTTGGCTGTTGGGGTTGTCAAACGGGCGAAACAACGAGAAAGGTCTATTTTCTGGACAAATCGGTATGCTATAGCCCATGATTTTTGGGGTGAGCTTAGGGTTTGGGTGTGATTTTGGCCAAAAATCAACCAGGCTGCCCCAAACAGGCTGGGGAGGGGCCTAGTGTAGGCCTTTGTGGTTTTTTTAGCGGTTTGGGAGTTCAAATGGGTGAAACAGCGCGAACGGGTCATTTTAGGGCCAAATCTGTGTGCTATAGCCCTCGATTTTTATGGTGGACCCAAAGGCCAGGCATGATTTTGACTAAAAAATCAATCGAGTTACCCCAAACAGGCTGGGGAGTAGCTTAATATGGGCCTTTATGGTTTTGGGGGGGTTTGAGTGGTTAAACGAGTGAAATGGCACGAACGGTCCATTTTAGGGCTAAATCGGTGTGCATAGCCCACTATTTTGGGGTGGAACCCGGGGCCTGGTGTGATTTTTATCAAAAATTGATCGGGCTGCCCCAAACAAGTTGGGGAGAGGTCTAGTGTAGGCTTTTGTAGTTTTTTGGGTTGTTCAGGTAGTCATACAGGCGAAACGGTGCAAACAGGTTATTTTCAAGTCAAATCGGTGTGCTATATAGCCCACAGTTTTTAGGGTGGGACCCAGGGACCGAGCATGATTTTGGTTAAAAATTAATCGGGCTGCCCCAAACAGGCTGGGGAATAGCCTAGCGTGGGCCTTTGTGGTTTTGTGGCAGTTTGGTTGGTCAAACGAGCAAAACGCTGTGAACAGGCTGTTTTCGAGCCAAATCGGTCCCCAAACAAGCTGGGGAGCGACCTAATGTAGGCCTTTGTAGATTTTTTGGCGGTTTGGGTGGTCAAATGGGCGAAACGGTAGGAATGGGCCATTTTCCAGCCAAATTAGTGTGTTATAGCCCAGGGTTTTTTGGGTAGGCCTAGGGGACGGGTGTGATTTTTGCCAAAAATTGACCGAGCTGCCCCAAACAGGCAGGGAGTGGCCTAATGTGGGTATTTATGGTTTTTTGGGCGGTTTGGGTGGTCAAACGGATGAAACGGCATGAACGGGCCATTTTGGGTCCAAATTGGTGTGCTATAGCCCACGGGTTTTGGGGTGGGATCGGGCGTTATTTAGCCTAAAAATGGATCGGGATACCCTAAAAAGCCTGGGGATAGGCCTAGTGTGGGACTTTGTGGTTTTTTGGGCGGTTTGGTTGTCAAACAGGCGAAACGACATAAATACGCCATTTACGGGTAAAATCGATGTGCTATAACCCATGATTATTGGGGTAGGCCCGGGGGCCGGACTTGATTTTTGCCAAAAATCAATGTGGCTGGCCCAAACAGGCTGGGAAGCGGCCTACTATGGGCCTTTGTGGTTTTTGGGTGGTCAAACTGGCGAAACACTGTGAACGGACCATTTTTGGGTCAAATCGGTATGCTATAGCCCATGATTTTTTGGGGTGGGACCATGGGGCCGAGCGTGATTTTGGCAAAAAATCTATCGGGCTACCCTAAAAAGGATGGGGAGCGGCCTAGTGTAGTACTTTATGGTTTATTGGGCGATTTGGGTGATTTAACGAATGAAACGACATAAACGGGCCATTTTCGACCCAAATTGATCTCTTATAGCCTACGATTTTTGGCGTGGACCGGGGGACGTGCATGATTTTGTGAAAAATAGATCGAAGTTCCCCAAATAGGTTGGGGAGAGACCTAGTGTGGGCCTTTGTGGTTTTTTGGGCGATTTCGATGGTCAAACGGATGAAACGACGCTAACGGATCATTTTTGGGCCAAATTGATGTGCTATAGCGCACGATTTTTAGGGTGGCCTAGGGATCAAGCGTATTTTTTGCCAAAAATCAATCGGACTATCCCAAACTAATTGAGAAGCAGCCTAGTGTTGGCCTTTATGGTTTTTTGGGGAGTTTGAATGGTCAAACGGGTGAAACGGCGTAAACAGGCCATTTTTGGGCCAAATCGGTGTGCTATAACCCACGGATTTTGGGGTAGGCACAGGGAACGGACATGATTTTGGACGAAAATCAACTGGGTATCCCCAAACAGGCCGAGAAGCGGCCTAGTGTGAGCCTTTGTGTTTTTTAGGCAGTTTGGGTGGTCAAACTACTGAAACGGCACAAACGGGCCATTTTCAGGCCAAATCAGTGTTCTATAGCCCACGTTTTTTAGGGTGGGCTTGGGGGCCAAACTTGATTTTTGCCAAAAATCAATGGGGCTTCCCCAAACAGGTTGGGGAGTAGCCTAGTGTGGGCCTTTGTATTTTTTAGGCGGTTTAGGTGGTCAAACGGGTGGAATGGCGCAAGCGGGCCACATTCAGGCCAAATCGGTATGCTATAGCCCACGTTTTTTTGGGTGGGCTTGGGGGCCAGGCTTGATTTTTGCCAAAAATAGATTGAGCTGCCCTAAACTAGTAGGGGAGCAAACTAGTGTGGGCCTTTATGGTTTTTTGGGAGGTTTGGGTAGTCAAACGGGCAAAACGGCATGAACGGGCTATTTTTGGGCTAAATCGATGTGATATAGCCCATGGTTTTGGGGGTGGGCTCGGGGGCCTGGAGTGAATTTGGCAAAAAATTGAATGGGCTGCCCCAAACGGCTATGAAGCGGCCTAATATGAGCCTTTATAGTTTTTTGAGCAGTTAGGGTAGTCAAACAGGCAAAACAGAGCGAACGGGCCATTTTCGAGCCAAATTGGTTTGCTATAGGCCACAATTTTTAGGGTGGGCAAGGGGTCCGGGCGTTATTTTGTCCAAATATTGATCGGGCTTCCCCAAACAGGCTGGGGAGCAGCTACTGTGGGGCTTTGTAGTTTTTTGGGCGATTTGGGTGGTCAAACGGGCAAAGCAGCGCGAACGGGCCTTTTTTAGGCCAAAGAGGTGTGTTATAGCCAATGGTTTTTTGGGTGGGCCCGGGGTTCGGACATGATTTTAGCCTAAAATCGACCGAGCTTCCCCAAACAGGCTAAGGAGCATCCTAGAGTCGGCCTTTGTGGTTTTTTGGGTGGTTTAGTGGTCAAACTAGCAAAACTTCGCAAACGGACCATTTTTGGGCCAACTCAATATGCTATAGCCCACAGTTTTAGAGGTGGGCCTAGGGTCGGGCGTGATTTATGCCAAAAATAGATCGGGTTTCCCCAAATAGGCTGAGAAACGGTCTAGTGTGAGCCTTTGTTGTGTTTTGGGGGGTTTGTGTGGTCAAATGGGCGAAACGGCATGAACAGGCCATTTTCAGGCCAAATCAATGTGCTATAGCCTACGATTTTTGAGGTGGGCTCAGGGGTCGATTATGATTTTGGCCAAAAATTAATCGAGTTTTCCCAAACAGGCTGGGGAGCGGCCTAGTGTGGGCCTTTGTGGTTTTTTTAGCGGTTTAGGTGATCAAATGGGCGAAACGGTGCAAACAACCTTTTTCAGGACAAATTGGTATGCTATAGACCACGGCTTTTGGGGTAGGCCCAGGGGACGTGTGTGATTTTTGCTAATAATTGACCGTGTTGTACCAAACATGTTGAGGAATGGCCTAGTGTGGGCCTTTTTTATTTTATTGGGCGGTTTAGATAGTCAAACAGGCAAAACGACGTGAACGGACCATTTTTGATCTAAAACAGTGTGCTATAGCCCACAATTTTTAAGGTGAGCCGGATATCCGGGTGTGATTTTGGCCAAAAATCGACCGAGCTGCCCCTAACGGGCTTGGGAGCGGTCTAGTGTGGGCCTTTATGATTTATTGGGCGATTTGGGTAGTCAAACAAGCGAAACGGCATGAAAGGGCCATTTTCGAGACAAATCGATGTGCTAGCCCACGATTTTGGGGATGGACCTGGAGGACGGGCGTTATTTTGGCTAAAAATTGATAAGGCTGCCCCAAATAGGCTGGGGAGCGGCCTAGTATGGGCCTTTGTGGTTTATTGGGAGGCTTGGGTGGTCAAACGGGCAAAATAGTGCAAACGGGCCATTTTAGAGCCAAATCGGTATGCTATAGCCTACAGTTTTTGGGGTGGGCTCGAGGGCCGATCGTCATTTTTGACAAAAATAGACTAGGCTACCCCAAACAGGCTGGGGAGCATCCTATTCTGGGCCTTTATTGTTTTTTGGGCGGTTTGGGTAATCAAACGGGCGAAACAACACAAACGAGCCATTTTCGGGCCAAATTGGTGTGCTATAGTTTACGATTTTTGGGGTGGGCCTAGGGGCGGGGAGTAATTTTGGCCAAAAAACAATCGGGCTATCCCAAATAGTCTGGAAAGCAGCCTAGTGTGGGCCTTTGTGGTTTTTTGGGCGGTTTGAGTGGTCAAATGGGCAAAACAGCACGAACGGGCCATTTTTGAGCCAAATTGGTATGCTATAGCCCACAATTTTTGGGGAACGCCCAAGGGCCGAGCATGATTTTTGCCAAAAATTAATTGGGCTGCCCTAAACAAGCTTGGAGCGGCCTAGTGTGGACCTTTATGGTTTTTTGGGTGGTTAAATGAGTGAAACGACACGAATGGACCATTTTTGGGCCAAATCGGTGTGCTATAACCCACGGTTTTTAGGGTGGGTTCGGTGGATAGGCGTTATTTTCACCAAATATCTATCGGGCTTCCCCAAAAAGGTTAAAAAGCAGCCTAGTGTGGGCCTTTATGGTTTTGGGGGCAGTTTGGGTGATCAAATGTGCGAAACGGTATGAACGGACTATTTTTGGGCCAATTCGATATTCTATAGCCCACGGTTTTTAGGGTGGGCCCGAGGGTCGGATGTGATTTTTTCCAAAAATTGACAAGGCTGCTCTAAAAAGGCTGGGGAATGGCCTAGTGTGGCTCTTTGTGGTTTTTTGGGCGGTTTGGGTGGTCAAACGGGCAAAATGATGCGAATGGGGCATTTTTGGACCAAATAAGTGTGCTATAGCCCATGATTTCGGGGGTCGGGCGTGATTATTGCTAAAATTCGACTAGGCTACCCCAAACAGGCTAGAGAGCAGCCTAGTATGGGTCTTGGTGGTTTTCTGGACGATTTGGGTGGTCAAGTGGGTGAAACGCGCGAACAGGCTATTTTTATGCCAAATCAATGTGCTATAGCCCACGGTTTTTGAGGTGGGCATAGGGGTCGAGCGATATTTTGGCCAAAAATCGACTGGGCTGCCCAAACAGATTGAAAAATGGCCTAGTGTAGGCCTTTGTGGTTTTTTCGACGGTTTGGGTGGTCAAATGGGCAAAACGGGGCGAACGGGCCATTTTTGGGCCAAATCAATGTGCTATAGCCCATGGTTTTTGGGGTGGGCCCAGGGGTCGGGCGAGATATTTGCCAAAAATCTACTGGGCTTCCCCAAACAGGCTGGGAAGCGACCTAGTGTGGGCCTTTATGATTTTTTGGACGGTTTGGGTGGTCAAACGGGCAAAACAACGCGAACGGGCCATTTTTGGACCAAATCGGTGTGCTATAGCCCATGATTTTTGGGGTGGGCTTGGGGGTCGGGCGTGATTTTGTCCAAAAATCGACCGGGATGCCCCAAACAGGCTGGAAAATGGCCTAGTATGGGTCTTTATGTTTTTTTAGACGGTTTGGGTGGTCCAACGGGCAAAACGAGACAAACGATCTAATTTCAGGCCAAATCCTATGCTATAGCCCATGGTTTTTAGGTGGGCACGGGGGTCGGGCGTGATTTTAGACTAAGATCAATCGGGCTACGCCAAACAGGCTGGGGAGCGATCTAGTGTGGGCCTTTGTGGTTTTTTGGGAGGTTTGGGTGGTCAAACGAGCAAAACGGCATGAAAGAACCATTTTTGGGCTAAATCGATGTGCTATAGCCCATGGTTTTTATGGTAGGACCGAGGGCCGAGCGTAATTTTGACCAAACATTAATCAGGCTACCCTAAATAGGCTAGGAAACAGTCTAGTGTGGGCTTTTGTGATTTTTTAGGCCGTTTGGATGGTCAAACGGGAGAAACGGCCCAAAAGGGCCATTTTTGGGCCAAATCGGTGTGCTATAGCCCATGATTTTTGGGGTGGGCACGGAATCCAGGCGTGATTTTGGCAAATTATCGATTGGGCTGCCCCAAACGGGTTGGGGAGCGATCAAGTATGGGATTTTGTGGTTTTTAGGTGGTTTGGGTGGTTAAACATGGCGAACGGGCCATTTTTAGGCCAAATCGGTGTGCTGTAGCCCTCGGTTTTTGGGGTGGGCCTGAGGGCCGAGTGTGATTTTGGCTGAAAATCAATTGGATTGCCCGAAACCGATTGGAGAACGGCCTAGTGTGGGCCTTTATGGTTTTTTGGGTAGTTTGGGTGGTCAAACGGGCGAAACAATGCGAACGGGCCATTTTCGGGATAAATCGGTGTGCTATAGCCCACGATTTTTGTGGTTGGCCGGGGGGTCGGGCGTGATTTTGGTCGAAAATTGATCGGGCTACTATAGGAAAGCTGGGGAGCAGCCTAGTGTAGGCCTTTGTAGTTTTTTGGGCGGTTTGGGCTGTCAAACAGGAAAAATGTTTGGGCCAAATTGGTTTGATATTGCCCACAATTTTCAGGGTGGGCCTGGGGTCCAGGCATAATTTTTGTCAAAAATTGACTAGGCTAGCCTAGGGAGGCTGGAGAGCCGCCTAATGTGGGTCGTTTTGATTTTTTGGGTGGTTTGGGTGGTCAAACGGGAGAAACAACATGAACGGGTTATTTTCAGGCCAAATTGGTGTGCTATAGCCTTCGGTTTTGGGTTGGGCCCTGATTTTGGTCTAAAATCGATCGGGTTACCCCAAGCAGGCTGGGGAGCGGCCTAGTATGGGCCTTTGTGGTTTTTTGGGTGGTCAATCAGGAGAAACGGAGAGAACGCGCCATTTTCAAGCTAAATCGGTTTGCTATAGCCCACGATTTTGGGGGTGGGCTCGGGCGTGATTTTGATTGAAAATCGATCGGGCTACCCCGGGCAGGCTGGGGAGCGATTTTAGGGTCGGTTTGGGTGGTCAAACGGATAAAACTACACAAACGAGCCATTTTCGTGCCAAATCGGTGTGCTATAGTCCACTATTTTCAAGGTGGGTCTGGGGTTCAGACATGATTTTAGCCGAAAATCGATCAGGCTGCCCCCGGCAGGCTGGGGAGTAGCCTAGTGTGGGCCTTTGTGGTTTTTAGGGCAGTTTGGGTGGTCAAACGGGCGAAACGATGTGAAATGGCCATTTTCGGGCCAAGTCGGTGTGCTAAGCCCATGATTTTTGCGGTGGGCCTAGGGGCAGGTCCTGATTTTGGCCAAAAATCGACCGGGTTGCTCCAGGCAGGCTGGTGAGCGGCCTAGTATTGGCCCTTGTGGTTTTTGAGGCGGTTTGGGTGGTCAAACATGCGAAATGGTGCGAACGGGCCATTTTCACGCTAAATCGTGTGCTATAGCCCACTGTTTTTGGGGTGGGCCCAAGGGCCAAGCGTGATTTTGGCCGAAAATTAACCGGACTGACCCAGGCAGGCTGAAGAGCGGCCTAGTATGGGACTTTGTCATTTTTGGGGTGGTTCGGGTGAAACGGCACGAACAAGCCATTTTCGGGCCAAATCGGTGTGCTATAGCCCACGGTTTTTGGGTTGGGCCCAGGGGCCAATGTGATTTTGATTGAAAAAAGACCTGGCTGCCCCAGGCAGGCTAGGCAGAAACCTAGTATGGGTCTTTGTTGTTTTTGGGTTGGTTTGGGTAGTCAAACGGGCGAAACAGCGTAAACGGACCATTTTTTGGCCAAATCGGTGTGCTATAGCCACGGTTTTTGGGGTGGGCCCGGGGGCTAGGCGTGATTTTGATCAAAAATCGATCGGGATGCCCCAGGCTGGCTGGGGAGCGGCCTAGTATGGGCTTTTGTGATTTTTGGGGCGGTTTGGGTGGTCAAACGGGCGGAATGATGTGAACGAATTGTTTTCCAGCCAAATCGGTGTGCTATAGCCCACGATTTTCAGGGTGGGCCCGAAGCCGGCATGATTTTGGCCGAAAATTGACCGGGCTGCCCCAGGTAGGCTATGGAGCGGCCTAGTGTGGGATTTTGTAGTTTCTGGGACGGTTTGGGAGGTTAAACAGGCGAAACAGCATGAACGGGTCGTTTTCGAGTCAAATCAGTGTGCTATACTCCACGATTTTCAGGGTGGGCTCGAGGGCCAAGTGTGATTTTTGCCAAAAATTGATTGGGCTGCCCCAGGCAAGCTGGGGAGCGGCCTAGTGTGGGCCTTTGTGGTTTTTGGGGCGGTTTGAGTGGTCAAACGGGCAAAACGGCGCGATCTGACCGTTTTCGGGCCAAATCAATGTGATATAGCCCACAATTTTTGAGGTGGGACACGTTTCTAGTAACAAAGGAGACTCCATATCCGAACCTACAAGTTGGA
>NW_025885540.1:0-6803 GCF_002878395.1 Capsicum annuum
AAGCAGTCTGATTCCCTAAAATCTTGGGGATATATAGGCTGGGCTCTATGTAGAAAACTCGACTGCATTCCAACCTCCTCCCAAATACCTTTATTCTCCAGTTTCTCGGTTTAACGAAAAACTCTAAGACTGTGATAGTTGGTGAATGTTCTTGAAAATCATGCTTTAAATCAAGCTCTATGAACTACAAGTGGCCTGAATTCTCATGAAACCTGAGATATGTAAGAAACCTGATACAGAGGTTCAGCCATAACTCCATGAAACTCGTGTGAAAGCCAACCTCTTTCAGATTTGAATTTGTGGTCGGACAAAAATTAGGAAAGTCAACCTCCCTTTACACAGGGTTACTTGCATTCACCCTACCCAAACGGAGGGGACAGTTGTTGACACCTAATTTTTGCCCTCCACAACCCAATTTAATTTTGAGTTTCTTTAATTTTAAAATAAAGTCACAACAATTATTTTATGCCAATAAATGCAATTTAAAATATTTATTTGAGTTAATTTTGTCATTTAATTAACGATTGTACGTTTTGTATTTTTATACGAGAATGTATAAATTTTATTATTTAAATGAACATTCTTTATTAAAATTAGAATTTTATTGATTACACTTGAAAATTAATCTAAATGGATAAAGTCTTGATTTTAAATATGATTTGTTCTCAAAATATTTTATTTGGAGGAATATTTGTTTGATTTTTATCAAATCAAGAAACTCGAGGCTAATTTGCTTCTTAATTCGTGTTGGATTGAGATTCAATTTAGCGAACTAATTAAATATGACCTCAATTGAAATCAAATTGGCCCAATTGTAATGCAATTGACCAATGGATATTCAATTTGGTTAGAATTTAAATAAGGCGCTTAAATTATAATTCAATCTTAATCCCCCAAATAACCATTTCCTAATTGAAATTATTTTAATCCAATTAAATTTAATTAGGGTTATTTAATAATTCCAATTAGATTTAATTAGGGCTATCAAATAACCCCCAAATCAACCCCACTTTCGGCCCAACAGCTTCACAAGACCCAACCCACCAGCCTTTTTTCTTCTAATTAAACAAACCAGCCCACCAAAGAAATAAAGCAGTCTAGCGGCCCATTTTTGTTTCTACTCCATTCTCAGCCCAATACCTATAGCTGCCCCAAAACCTGACCCGGCCCACTACTCTATTTCCCTCTTTTCCCATAAGACATCAAAACATTACCCAATTTCAGCAGCTAAGCTGCGTATAACCAACAGAAACAGCAACCTCAACAACCTGAATCAACTTTAAAAATTCGAACCTGACCCGCCAATGATCCACAATCTACTAACCAGCAACCTGACCCAACCTTAATATTTAGCGTACCAGCTGACCCGATTCCTCATGCATCTCATGCATCAATAGGATAAGAAAATGAGCAGAAAACCTTCTAGAATAGGTCCAGGTGTCCCCTCAACAGATAAATTCTGCAAATCTCGGTAACAATGGTACGAATTCGTACATACCTGGTTGTTTTTCATTGGTTTTAGGTTAAAAATTCGTTTTGCCGTATTCTAATTGGTCCACCGATTCCAAATGGATAGAATGGTGGTTGAAAACCTAAGAAATTTCAAATTTAAAATTGAGGGATACTTTTTCTTTTAGGTCAAAAGGGGACTCCGAATTGATATCCTATAAAAGGTCTCTTGAGGTCACTAATTGGAGGACCTGGGTTTTTTTTCCTTTTGGAAGTTTACTGTTTAGGATTCAAAATTGGTAGTCCTTTCTCTTTCTGAAGAATTGAGGTTGGAAATTCTGAAGAAGAAAGAGAGAAATTTTTTAGAGGATATCAATCTTTTAGCAAAAATTAGTTCTTCTTATCTTTGAAAGTCAATGGTTTCGTTGGAAATCCAGAAGGTTCGTAGACTAGTAGTGGTTGCGAGTTGGTGACGATACTTTTTTCGGTGGCTGTGAATCTGATATTAGCTCGTAGTACTGTTTTGCTTCTCCGAAACAAGTAACACTCCGCTACGTTTAGTTTTTTTTATTGTTTCTGCTATATTTTGTGGTTCTATGGTGATGAATAATACCTTGGTATGCTGGGTTGTTTGCTAGTAGAGGCCTTAAAGGCCATAGTTTTGTTTCTTCTTTCTTTTCTGTAGCTGTGAAGCAGAGGTCGGATTATTGTCGCATTGAAGTAGTTGCCTTGAGTTGTCTGGTGTGCGATTTCTGTTGTCTGTGCCTTGACATTCATTTTATCATTTACTCTTGATATTGTTTCTTAATCTACGACTTAACATCTCGTCTTGGGTACTACTTGTGACTCGAAGGCTGGTTTCGTCGCTTAAAGTTTTGTGCTTTGAATATTGTTTGACAGTTTTGGGCTAATGACGTTTTGAACAAACTGGTAAAGTTTCATGCTTTGGATTTGTTTAATAGATTTTTTTTTAGGTTGATGGTATTTTGTCATGGATGATTTTATTTTTTTTATGTTAAGTCTCGCGCTTTGACCGCTTCGAGTTGGTAGTGCTTTTGCTGTAGTTGGCCTCATAGTTAAAGCTCTTTGCTTCAATCTTTGTTTAACAGTGTAGAGCTGGTGGTATGTTATTATGGTTGATTTTATGGCTTAAACAACATGCCTTTCATGTCTCCTGTAACTTCAAAAGCTTTTGTTCCTTTTTTATGAAAGTAGGTTCTTTTCTTGTTTCTATCCTTTTCTTTTTGGATCGAACACTGTGGTGGCTTTATTTCTCTCTTATGGACAATTATTAGCACCTGATTTTAGATTCAATGTCTCGATAGGGTAAAAATGTGAGTCCCTATTTTCGTTTAATGTTTCCAATTCTAATTATAGAAGTTTTATTGTGCTAATTTGACATTGATCACGTAGTTTAGGATTTTTAGCTCATATGTTGTTGTGACTCGTCATGCCAGTAGCATAAATGTTATTTGTTGTGATTGGAATCCATGGTTTGTTCAAGTTTTGTTCATCGATCATTAACTCGCTGCATGAATGATTCAAGGTAGCGACCCTTATAATGATTCAATGTAGCGACCCTTGTACTAGAATTTTCTTGGCTTACAAACTGATTAGTTCTCTGTTTTATTTGAACTTGCATCCAATTCTCTCTCCTTTCACCTATTCATTTAATCTCTCAGGATATCCAATTCGCATCTTTATTTTGCTTTGTCTAATTTTTTATTCCATATGGTCTCCTTGTTTGATTTTCCATGTACAAGTTTGATTCATGTTCCTTGGTTGTCCAAACTATTCATTCTTATGAACACATATTAATTCATATATCTTTTCTTTGCATGAACCTGTCTTTGAGCCCAAACTGACTCTATCCCATTGTTGCATATTCAGTGTGGGCCATTGAGGCCCATCCCCCATGATTCAATTTTGAAGGGCCTAAGGAGAAAATCTCATAGTGCATGGATACAAAGAGTCGAAGAAGAAAAATGGATTAAAGTCCTACGGTTGAAGCGGCCAAGAGACTTGAAAGTTTAGGATTTCATTTCATTCATTTATTTAGTCATTTATTAGTGTTGTCTTTATTTATTTAGTTATTTCTTTATTCATTTATTTGGGGCCTCGAAGCCAAAGTTATAAATTTAATACAGGTAAAGTGAAAATCGAGCCAAGGGCTCGAAAACATAGGATTAGGACAGGTGAAAAAGGGTTAAAAAATCAACTAGATTAGGACAGGGTCGACGGTTTGGGCTTAAAATCCTAAATCACCACTTCTCCCTTTTCCTCTTTCCCTTTTGCTTACTTGTTTACGTGTTTCTTGCGAACCTAGTTAATCCTTTAGTCGAGTCGCTAAAAACCTAGTTTTACATAAACGTCAAAATATTTCTAAAATCGAGTTCTTTTCAAAAATCAATCTTTTCAGAAGTTAATCAAAAGATGTTTTCAAATAGTCTGGATAACCGCAAGTTAGCGGACGTTTTAGGTGCCTAACACCTTCCTAAAACGTTAATAAGAACCGCTTACTCAGAATATCTTAAATTATTTTCCTGTTTTGAATTGTTTGAAGTAACTCTCTAAAGGTTCCTTAATTCCTTTTCAAAATTAAGTGGCGACTCTCTTTCAAAAGCCAAAATTTCTCCGCAAAACACTACTTAATGTTAATTTTCCTATAAATCCTACACACATTAATAAATTGTTCCCACTATTCATTTCTTCATACCCTTTGGTCTGAATTCCTATTTTAATGTTTTTTCCAAATTCTTTTAAGTTCATTAGGAAATCTGGACTTATGTAGAATATTCCTCCATTATTTGTCATATCTACTTCAGTTAATCCTATTATTGATTTCTTAATGTCTGACCATCTGTCATCGTATATTGTTATTAGTACTTTAGATCCTAGATTTTTTCTAGTTAATCCTTTTATTCCTATAACAATTAATCACATATGCATTAGCAATGTTTACTAAATCCTTTTAAGGATTTAGAGTCTACTAAATCTAATATTGTAAAATTTTCTCATATAGCCGATAACTGTTCTTCCCTATAATGTCTATACAACTGATTATCTGTTGAAAAATATCTAGCATTGTATAATGTCTTAGGGTTTAATAGCTTAAACTGATGTTGTTGAAAAATTTATAAGTCTTTATCTACATCTACTATTTCATTTAGTTCTTGATTCTGTTCTGTAGTTGGTCGTCTTCTAAGTATTCTAGATACTATAGTATTATTGCCTATTCTATTCTCAGAAAAACTTATTCTTTGTCTTTCTTCTCCTTGTCTTTCGTTGTTTTCGATGGTTCTCCGCCTATTTGATAGAAAGTCCATTTTTGTGGTTTTCTAATTATATTTTTTTTCTTGTCTAGAGGTTAGTTCAGTTCTTTTTAGTTGGTTAATAAGTTCATCTATTTCAGTATTTTTGGGTTCTTGAAACTCTTTACTTTTAATTAAGATATCTATCTTTTTATGAAATTCTGGTTCTTGTTGCACTGGTTCTTGAGCTTCTTTACCCTTAATTAAGATATCTATCTTTTTATGTAAGTCTGATAATAATTCTATTATAGTATTATTTTGTTTTAACAAAATTTTATCTATTATACTTGAAGGTATATGCTTAGATAATCTTTCTGGTTCGCTATGATAGCTTTTTGATTTTTCTAGTGCCTCACTATAATTTTTATCTTCTTCAATCATGAAAGTGATATTTCTTCTAATCTTTGTATTGTTATTTCCAACTCTCTTATTTCTTTATTTATTAACTCTACTTACTCTATAATTTTTGTTACTAGTTGAGTGGTTTTAATTTCTAACTCTTTTGGTTTTTCTGCTATAGTTTTTATTAATTTTTCTATTTCTATTTTTGTAGTTATCTTTTCTAGATTGAATTTTTGATTTAAATATTGAATTTTCCTGTCTAAAGTACTAATAACAATATACGATGACAGATGGTCAGACATTAAGAAATCAATAATAGGATTAACTGAAGTAGATATGACAAATAATGGAAGAATATTCTACATAACTCCAGATTTCCTAATGAACTTAAAAGAATTTGGAAAAAACATTAAAATAGGAATTCAAACCAAAGGGAATGAAGAAATGAACAGTGGTAACAATTTATTAATGTGTGTAGGATTTATAGGAAAACTAACATTAAGTAGAAATACTAAATTTAAATTAAAAGTAAATGATGTAGTTGAAGTCATGGGAAATAAAGGTATAAGGATAATAAAACCAATAAAAATAGACCCAGAGGTATATGCAGGTTTAGAATGGAATCTAAACAAATTTAATAAACCAAAAATTCTTACACCAGAATCTCATTTACTATATGCTATAAGTATGGGAGAAACTTCAGTTAGATTTACAGATTATAATTATACAACTTGAAGAGATTTAGACGACTCTGAAACAGAGCAAGAATTTATGAATATAGGATTTTTACAAAAAGGCTACGAAGTAGATATAGTAATAGAAAAATCTCAAATGTTAGCAGAAGAATATAAACATATAACCTTTAAATGTAAAGGATGTCAGAAAAATGAAATTGAAATAAAAGAATGTATAGAACATTTCAAAAACTGCTTAGAAAGAAGTGATGACCTAGGATATAGAAATAACGAAGAATTAATTTCTGAAAAGAAAGATGATGATACAAAATCCATACTAAGTTCCATAATGAGTTATAAAGAATTAGCAGAATTAGAAGCAACTAGTTCAACAAGTGCTAGCCCTTTCCAACAGACAAACCCGAATCCTCAACCAATATATTATAGTACAGGTAATGTACCTAGGAGGCCAGCAGTTAGGATAAATCCAGATACAGAACTTAGAGGAGATAATATAAGACCAGCAGGAAAGAGAATGCCAATAGAAGAACCAATTAAACTACAAGAAGGAGGTAGAAAAGGTAAAATACTAAATATAGCAGCACATGACCCGCAAATGTGGGATACAGTAATAGATTTATGGAAAGGAATAGTAACAGCAGATTATTTAAGACATTATATGGAAACCGATACAGAAACAATGTACAAATACTTAGAAACCTTTTTAGGAGAATCAGCAAAAGCTACGTGGGAAAGTCTTAAAACAAACTACCCATATGACTTTCAGGTTCTGTTAAGGATGGGTCCAAATCCCTATAAATTCACAAATAAAATGCATATGTTACTAACCAGAAAAGATCCAAATAGCGGACTATTAGCATTACAAAAAGAAGCTTTAATAAAACTAGAACAACTTAGCATCTCACATTGGATATATATCAAGAAATTTTTACAAGATTATTTTTATTACTGCACGGTCAGCGAAAATACTTTTAATGAAGAACTAGGTAAAAAAATTATTTAATAA
>NW_025885540.1:9803-14226 GCF_002878395.1 Capsicum annuum
AGAAGAGGATAATTTAGTAAATGAGTTAGGACAAGAAATAGATCATCTAGATGACTTAGATTTAAATAACCTAGTAATTAATAATTTAATGAATGTCACTCAAGAATGTGTACATGAGTTTCAAAAATATAAAGGTCTAGACAGTAATAGATGCCGTATATGCAGTTGGTACCCCAGCAAAGAAAATAGAGCTAAATGTAGAAAATGTTATTTAGAAGCCTGTGTAAATTGTATAGAAAACACTCTAAAGATAAAAATAGAATCAGAACCAAATTACACAAATAATCAAATTCTAAATTTAAGAGTAGCAACTCTAGAAGTCAGAGTAAATAATCTAGAACAAAGGCTAACTACCTTCGAAAAAGGAAAAGCTAAAATAACTAGGGAAGAAATAAATATACAAGAAGATACACAAGAAAATGTACATTTAGAAAAATTAGAAGCAAAACTTATGAACATAGAAGATAATGGCTCTAGCCTAATATGTAATGAAGATAAAGAGTTTTCTACCATAAAAGTATTAGTGAAAATTAGAATCCAAGATATAGAGATAGAAACTCTAGCACTAGTAGATCCAGGATGTACAAGCTATATAATTAATAAAGAAATAGCACCAGAACATTTACTAAAGACTTTTGATAAACCCATAACAGCTACACAAATGGACGGATCGCAGAATATCTATAATTATTACATAGAAAATGCACAAATAAGTTTCTTAAACACATGTAATGAATTCTACAAGCCAACTTACAATATTAACAGAATATTAGCAAGAGATTTAAACATAGGTTCAGACTTAGTAATAGGATTGCGTTTTTGCATACAAAATAGAGGAGGATGTCTCTTAACAAGAGATGGAATAATACTATTTAAAAATTAAACCTATACTCGGGTACAAACAATAACATTACCTACAGTATATAGAACACTAAGAACACACAAAAAAGAAAAAGTTTCTAAAATATGTTGTGAAGAATGCTCAAATAATGACAAATGTCAAAACCAATGCCAAAATAGTAACCTATTAAAAGAAAATAAAACGCTAAAGGAAAGCATTGAAGAATTAAAAAATTACACACTAATTAATGCAGAAGGATTAGAATATATAGAAGAAATAGAAAAAGACTATACATTAATAAATGTTGAAATTCAATTTTATAATTTTCAAAAAGGTATAAATAAAATAGGCATGATAAATAGTCCTAAAGATTTAGATAAAGTAATAAATATTCTAGATAAAATAGAAATAGTAGGAGAAAAACCCTTAGCACATTAAAATTCTAATGAGATAACGTTTAAATTAGAAATCATTAACCCAGAATATACAATAAAAATAGCATCTATAGAAGCTAATAATGAAGATACAGAAGAATTCGATAGATAAATTAAAGAAATATTAACTCTAGAAGTAATAAGAAGATCAACTTCTAAACATAGGTCAGCAGCATTTATGGTAAGAAATCATAGTGAACAGGTAAGAGGAAAAGCAAGAATGGTAATAAATTACAAAAGACTAAATGATAATACTAAAATAGATGTGTATAAATTACCAGACAAAAGTGAATTAATTAGTAGAATCCAGGGTAAAAATATGCAGAAGCATTTAGGACATTTACAAACAGTCTTTAGGTTATTCGTAAAACATGAAATAATAATAAGTAAAAAGAAAATGAAACTATGTAAAACCTATATTAATTTTCTAGGAGTAATCTTAGGAGAAGGAAAGATTAAACTCCAACCACATATAGCAAAAAAAGTATTAGAAATGCCAGACAAATTAGAAAATACGAAAGACTTACAAAAATTTCTAGGATTAGTAAATTATGCTAGAAATTTCATTCAGGACTTAGGTAAAATAGCCGGACATTTATATGCTAAAACTGGAAGTAAAGGTCAAAAACATTTTAATAATGAAGACATTAAATTAGTCCAACAAATTAAACAAAGAGTCAAACATATTCCAGACTCAAAAATTCCACTAGAAACCGACTATTTAATCGTTCAGACAGACGAAAGTAAATTAGGATGGGGATCCGTATTAAAAACAAAACCTAATAAATATAGTAGTAAAAATGAAGAACAAATATGCGCCTATCAAAGTGGCTTATACAAAGAAAAAGGAAACATGAGTGCTATAGATTTAGAAGTACTAGCCATTATATATGGCCTAAACAGTTTTAAATTATATATATTAAATAAAGATGAAGTTTTGGTAAAGACAGACTGTGAAGCTATAGTCAGGTTTAGTCAATAAGTTAAAGACAAGTCTAGTAGTAAAAGAAGATGGTTAAACTTCACTTACACCATATCAGTCTATAAAAATATTGTTTTTGAGTATATAAAAGGTAAAGAAAATGATTTAGTGGACCAATTAAGTAGATTACAGCTAAAAACTAAACCTGTTTTAAATTAAGTTTATATTTGTTTCAGCATGAGACCAACCGGTCAACCTAATACAAACAAAGGCAAGGGAGTAGCATCTTCTTCCTCGTCACAAGACATGTACTACCAGACAATGATAGGCAATATTAGATTCAGACCACAAGACTCAGTAGACACACTAGAAAGGATAGATTTTGGAACATACAATTTAATTGCTTATCCTTCTTACAATTTATCTTTTAGACCAAGACCTGAACATGTTTTAGATAGACCGCAAAAATGCTTAGTAGACAATCTATGGATAGCCTTTAATAAATCAGACCATAAACATTTCTTAGCATCCATGAATGCATTATGTCAATATACGTCAGACAAAGTAAGCCTAGGTTTAAATATTATGTAGTCATATACGGCAGAACAAATGAAATTTTTCAGACATGGTTAGAAGTAATGGATTCTGTAAATGGCATGAGAGCCCCTCTTTATAAGGGTTTTAATGATTTTTCTGAAACCTCAGATTATGCTAGAGGACATTTAGGACCAACTTTTTATATATCTCCATCCCTTAAACATAATCCTAACCAGACACGTCAATATAACATCCAAAAAGACAACGAAAAAATAATTTTTTGTGATCACTACACCTCAATAACCGAAGCATTCAAAAGATTGAATCTTCAAAAGGAGGCCCTTATCATAGAAAATTCTAAATTAATGGAACAAGTACAGACTCTCCAAGACAAGCTCAGTAAGTATCAGACAAGGAATATAAATGCAAGCACACAGACTCAGAGTTCTCCATCTCCAAGAAAAATGGATGAGAAGGGTGTGCATTCCCCTCTGAATGCTAAAAAATCTATTGTACCGGGTGTTGGTACAGCTAGTCCAGTTCAAACGGTAACTGGTAAAGACAAGTCAAATCCGTTAATGGCTGCCATTTTGCCCAAAAATGAAGATGAAGCTGGTCCTTCATCTAGACAAAAACCTACTACTACTGTTAATAATAAATTAAAGAAGACTTTGATTTCTAAAAAGAAAAAAGAGAAAATTGAGATCATATTACAACAGACACTAGAAAGGTTTTTTAGTAATCAAGGTCAGGACAAACATATTGATAAAGCCAGTACAAGTACAGACAGAGTAGTTTCAGATATTAGTAATACAACTAACAATACTCCAAGACTAGACAAAGAAGAAGACGAGTATCAAAATAGTTTAGCCTATCTCCAAGATGCACAGGATCCGAATGAAGACGATGACTCAGGAATGAGTTTTGACTATATTGCCCTGCACAATTTGGACACAGAATAGATAGTGACGGAAGATAATCAGACATAAAAAAAAAAAGGTAGAGACATGGAAGAATAAACAACTAGACATGAAAGAAAAGAGTAGAGACGTGGAAGAGTAAACAACCAGACATGGAAGAAACAACTTACTTTAAAGATAAGGTCTGTCAGGTGGGGATGCCCACCTTGTGTCCTATACAAATAATAGAGTGCTTCCTTTATCATTACCCTCCAAAAAGAGGAAAACACTGTAGAAGCACGCGTATGTAAAAATCAAAAAGGAAATAGTAATGCATGTGACGATGGGGCCCAATGAGCACCCGACTTACATTATTAGATTCTTTTCAAGCTTTTTATCTTGAAGTGTCGGCCATTTGTTTGAAGGTCACGTAAAATGTTTTTGGATCACTCATTTTTTCTTTCTTTGAGTCTATATAAGACTTAAGATATTCAGTAGAAAGACAGAACGGAATCTAGAAAGAAAATCCTTAGAATAAAAATCCTCTCCTCAACCAATCTCTCCCTCGAATGTATAAATTTTCCTCTCTCAACCTACTTCTCCTCTTTATATAAAATCAAGTTTGTATTATTGAGTGTTGGGATCAATTGTTTTCCCGTTTTTCTGAAGCTCTTAGGGGATTTCCGAAAGGAAAACCTCTTTCCAAGTTACCTCATGTAAGTTCTTATTTATGCTTATTTTTCCCACCAAAAAATATGTTTTCATATGTTATTATGTTTTTATAAATTTA
>NW_025885541.1:0-1738 GCF_002878395.1 Capsicum annuum
GATATGTTTGGAAATAATGGGACAAGCTTAGACAAGAAGGTGTAAACAAGAAAAAATTAATTTAAAAAATAAACAGTAGTAAATTATCTTATACTATAATGCACTCCAAAATATAACAGACAGACATATTCTTTGTAAATGACTTCACACTCGCACCTCGTGTAGTCTAATGAATGGGAAAGGATGTTCCATGTAGCTCCCAACTCCAAGCCTTTTAAATTTTGTCAGAGTATTCTCTTCGTCACATTTTATGTGGCATAATTTTGTCACAATATATTGTTTTTCTTATTTTATATCACATAATGTAATCGAGTATAGAGTTTAAGAAATGAGAAAAGATTTGATCATATTTATCAAATTATTCTTTATTAAAAATATTTTACTATCTTTTTTTAATTAAGTGGGACCTTATAGTGAGACCAATAAGGATAAAAACAAAATCATATTTTTAAATAGCTACAAAATAAGGAAAGATGATGTTCTTTTGAGATGAATCAAAAAGAAAATAGCGACACATAAATGAGACAGGGGGAGTATAATCGTTTCATCACTTATATAGTTATATTATTTTATTAGTACCCATGTATCAAAAGCTGTCAATATGGGCCATACCTGTTGGGCTGGCTTGGCCCAACATATAATTTGATAGGATTTGGCTATGATTTTTATAGCTCGTTTAAGAATAGAATTTTTTAGTTCGACCCATATAAGTCCATTGGTCCGTGGGGCTTGAACAATATGGGCTGGCCTGGCCTGTGGGCCAAATAAAAATGATTAAAAAATAAAATAGAATACTAAAAATAAAAGAAAAGAGTCAAACTCAAAGTCTATTTGAACTATTATAGATATTTATATATTAAATATGTTTATAAAATATATAAATGATTAAAATACAAATTATTAAATATTTTAAGGAATCAAATGTGTTTGATGAAGATGATGTGACGATGTTGAACACGCTATAAGTGTCATGAGAGTTTTTTCTGAAGAGTTCATTTTCACTTTTCATGGACTAAATATTGATATTTCTTTGTATTTTATTGTGATCAAATAGAATAAAATTAAGTTAATATTGCTATTTAGCTAGATATATAATTATTCATTAACAGTTTCATTTTTTTAACATCTCTATTTGGTTTGAATTTAGTGTTAAAAGTTATTTAATTTCACAATTTATTAGATTTTTTTTGTAAATTTGAGAATTGATTGACAAATAGTAACGTCATGCAATATTGTACTTTAAATATTTATATAATTAACAATTTACAATTTAAATTATAAAAATAAAATATTTTAAAAAGTGGATTAGCCCGCAACCCATAGTGTGATGGGGTGGATTTGTTATTTTCTATCTCGTCCTGTTGATAAGTCAGCCCGACCTGATCCGTCAAACTCCAAAAACCATGTAGGCTATTCTTAATGGACTGGGCCAACACATATTGATAGTTCTACATGTATCACACAAATCCCAATATAATAATGGGCAAAATTTATAAATAGCACACTTAAGACCATAATTATGAGATTCATAGCAACACTTTCATAATTACTTAAACTAGCGACTTGTATTTTGTATTTGAACAAATTATTGCTATAAAAATACATATACAACTCATTTTACTGCCCATATTTAACTCAAATCAGGTGAGTTAAATATGGTGTAATTAACCATGAATTAAGTATGGAGATTTATTTTCCCTTAAAACTTCTTAATTAACATAATTTCCATTATTTATTA
>NW_025885542.1:0-1452 GCF_002878395.1 Capsicum annuum
TAGTTTTTATTTCAAACTAAATAAAATGTAGTAAGATTTTTTTTTAAACACATACGGCATAATCATGGGAAGGCACACACAAAAAAATTAAAGTTAAATAAGATGAAAGTTTTATTTTTAAAATACACACTATATAATCATGAAAATGCACACACACACAAAAAAATTAAGTTAAATAAGATGAAAGTTTTATTTTTAAGAATGAATAGTTAAAGCTTGAAAAGAAATTATATAAAAAAGAGTTAAATAAGATGGAGGATATTTTTGTAATCACTTAATTTATTCTTAGAAATTATACCATTCATATTACTTTGAATACAATAAACCAAACACTCAATAAAAAATAATTTCATCATAACTAATTTCAGTATAATTTATCCCATCATAACTAATCTTATTATAACTTGTTTCCCAGCCAAACGACCCTTAAAAGGATTCTTGAGTTATTTTAGGCCCTTTCAGGTAGATGATATTGAAGTCATTGACTGTAGAATACAATCTTATTAAATCCAGTAGTAGAATTTTATAATTTGAAATGAGATGAATTAATTAATTGAAGTGGTATAGTTATTGACCTTTATACTTGATAGTTCGGAGTTGAAAGAGCTAATTTTTGAAGTAAAAAATGTCAAAAGGAACAAAAAATATTGCAAAAATCCAATGGGACAAATTTTCTTGGCTCAATAATTTAGAAGTCGCTCAAGGGCCAATGATATGTAAATCGCTGGATGTACAATAAGTCGTTGTCCCACCAAAGACTTTCGTTAATTTCTTATGGGATAACTACATGACTTAACAAATATAGATTTTTAATTATTCTATTTTAGTTTAAGTTTCACTTAATTACAATTCATATCCTCTCTTGCCAATTAAATATAATTCATAGTCTTTGTCTCCTTTATTTCTCACCTTTTTTATGTTTTATTTCTCTTTCTTTTTTTTCTTCTCTTTCTTTTTTCCTTTTTCCTTTTTTTCCTTTTTAGTTTTTTCCTTTTATTGTTCGTTTTTTCCTTTTCATTTTTTTCTTATTTTCTTTTTCATTTTTTCGTTGTAGTCTTTTTTTTTTTTTGTATTTTCTTTTCTTTTCTTCTTCATTTTTTATTATTTGTCATTTTGTCTCCTTTTCTGGGGGCATTTTTTCCCTCTCATTTTTTTTTTGTTTCTGTATTATATATTTTATGTTTTTTAATTTATATTTATTTATATCACAATATATATTTTAAATTAATTTATTATTTATAGTTGAATACGTTAGCCATGAATATGTATAATTTATGATTTGTACTTGTATATACAAAAGTATACAATTAATTGTATTTGCTTGGGTCTAAAATATGTAAATATGCAAGATGTCATTCAATGCAAATGTATCATTAGTATTTGTATTTTAAATTTATCATTTGTTTTTGTATATAAACAAGTATCATTTTGTATACGTATGATTCAAGTTGT
>NW_025885543.1:0-6571 GCF_002878395.1 Capsicum annuum
TAAAATAGGGTGAACAGAATATTTTTTAAAAGGCGCGTAAATAATAAACATGACAAGTAAATGGACCTAATGGAACAATCTATTAATTTAATTTAATTATTATTTAATATTCTTATAGATCACCATTAAGTTGGTTTATGTAAATCTTCTAAATTAAGATTGTAACCATTTTTTTATATACTTGAAGTCATTGAAATATTTTGTTGTATTAGATTGAAAAAAATAAATTTTGCAAAAACTCATGTCACATGAAAGAATAGGTGAAAATAAAATAACAAATATCAAAATAAATTTATTTTTATTTATAGCTGAGAAATTACATACTCACAAACTCATTAAAATATCAATATTTTCTATTTTTTATCATCATTGAATTGTTATTATTAAAATATCATCATGTTATTTTATCAAATATTAAATTACTTGTGGCCTTTTGATATATTCTAATTCTCCAATAGTACTTTCTTCCGCACAAATAAAAATTTATTTAAAATTATTCAATTATGTGATTAAGAACTTTAATAATTATAAAACTTATCAACAAAATACATTTAATACGTCAGTCTTTAAATTATGTTAAGTATAAAGTAAAAGAAATAATATAAATTATATTTTTTAAATTTAATTATTATTTTTTGTATCATTAGTTTGGATCCGGACTTAGCACGGGCCTCATGAAACTAGTATAAATACAAATGATGGATTTGGCATACAAATATAAATGATACAAAATAAATACAAATAATGCATATACTTATTTTGAATATAAATACATATAATAAATCAAAATTATTCATAGCTAAGCCCTCCAAATACAAATCATAAATTTACATAAAATATATCGTTTGATAAAAAATTATAACATAAAAAACATTAAAAAAAAAAAAAAAAAAGAATGAGAAACGGAAAGAGGTGAAAATATAAAATATAAAGAGGAAGAGAAATTTAAAAATATAAAATACAAAAATCGAAATTATGCGCTGGAAATCTCTAATTAAAATCAAATGCGTGATTTCTGTTGCATTTATGGATAGATATATTATTATTATTATTATTATATCTAATAAAAGGGAATGAGGTGGAGAAGCAGACGGGTCTCCGTCAATATGTCTGTTTCATGAGATGCTTTCTTTGTAATTTTATTATATCATTTCTAATTAATTATTATAAGTTATTTATGTATTAAAAAATTAATAATATTTAATAAAAAATTATATCTTATAGATATTTATGGCATGTCTGCTTCAGCTAATTCACCCAAGTATTTTTGTATAGTAATTTTGTTATATCACTTTTAGTTAGACATGTCTACTTCGTTGTTTTAATTGTGATTTTACTATGTCGCTCCCAATTAATTATTATAACCATTTACATTTTTTCACAAGTATTTTTTATAGTAATTTTGCTATATCACTTCTAATTATTTGGTATGAGTCATTAAGACATGTCTCCTTCGTTGCTTCAATCGTAATTTTACTATATCACTCATAATTAAATATTATGGTCATCTAAGCATTTGAAAATTACATAAAATGTATTATAAATTACAATAGTTAACAACTTAAAATATCTAAAAAAATATATATAATTTGTTATATATTTTTTAAAAATATTATAAATTACAATAATTAAAAAAAAAAAAAAAACCTTGGTTAGGCCCATGTCTTGCACGGGCTATTAGTAGCTAGTTTTCCTTTTAAATGTGAATATGATTTCCTATTTTTACTCTATTGTTACCTATTGTATTTTTATTTTCTATAATTAAAGTAACGCCTAAATACATATTCCAGTTGCTATTTAAGACCTTACTATTGTTCTGCAAGCTATGGTGGAATTTCAGAACCAAGAAATCTATCTAGAGTAGCTATATGACAAATAAGTTTTGCAGAAAACTTCATCCTAATGAGGTAGTTTGAAAACCTGGAGGGGGATCCCAAGTATGGAAAAAGATGCTTCAGGTAAGAGATCTTATAGATCATCTTATACTATGGAAGCTTGGAGATAAAAATGGTCATATCTGGTATGATGATTGGACTGGCCTAGGACAATTATATTCTATTAGCCAGAATAGCAGGGAATGGAATGATAAACATCAGAGAGTGACTGAGTTGGTGATAGATGGGCAATGGAATGCAGCAGTATTAGAGGACTTGTTCCCTGAAGACATTGTGCATCATATTTTGAATAAGGTGGCCCCATTACAACAATCACAACAAAGGAACATAGAAATATAGAGTGTTAAAGTCAAGGAAAATTTTACAGTTAAATCATGTTGGCAATATGTTAGATTCAGAGAACTGTCCAATGAAGTGTATAAATAGATATGGATAAAAAACTTACCTTTTAAGATTGCATTTTTCATAAGGAGGATATGGAGAGGTAAGATAGCAGTTGATGATACTACCAGAAGGTGGGGAATTCAAGGACCTTCTAAGTGCTGGTGCTGTCAAATTCCTTCACAGGAGGTCATATCTCATGTGCTGAGGGGATCTTATACTGCTAACAGGATTAGGTCCTATTTCTCTTGTTTTGCAGGTATAAATATTCAAGGGAGAAGCCTCAGAAATACCATACATGCATGGTAGGAACTACAAGTTAAAGCAAGGGAGAGAATATACTACAGAGCAATCCCAGAAATAATAATATGGAAATTATGGAGGAGGAGAAATACTCTCAAGCATGAAGAAAAAAGGAGTTTCTATTCAGAGACTAATTTTTAATGTGACCAGGCATCTGAGAATGTTGATTAAAGTTAGAAAGCCTGCTATGAAAGTCTCTTTTGAATGGTCAAAAATTATGCAACAGCTTAATCAACTCAAATCCAAGATTAAAGCTATACCAGTCTTATGGAGGTCACCACAGGAGGGTTGGATAAATTATAACACTGATGGAGTTTCCAAAGATAATCCAGGGAGAAGTCCTTGGGCATTTTGCTTAAGAGACTCACAAGGGGATCTGAACATGCAGAGGGAGCAGTACTAGAGGATACAAATAGCATGGAGGATGAGGCTATGGCTATTCTACATGCAGCAAATCATAGCAAGAGCTCAAAGCAAGATAGAGTTATTATTCAGACTGACTCACTTTTGATGCAAAATTTGTTAAGCAGAAAATGGGGGATGCCATGGAGGGTAGCAAATATAATCAATCAAATATGGCAGAGTTTATTAAGCAAGCAAGTGCAGTTTCAACACATTTATAGGGAGAAAAATCAATTAGCAGATTATCTAGCTAACACGGCATTGGAGCATGAGCAGTGCACATATATATCCTTCGTTCAATTACCAAGTTCAGGAAGGAAGATTTTAAACAATGATAAACAGCAAAAATGTTATCTGAGATTAGTAGTATCAACATGCTAGATAGACTGGGAAGGCTAAAGCAAGGGGAAGCTTATTTACAACCTATTCAACTACACAAAAAGTTAAAAATACTACTTAGCCTAGATATACCAGCCAAACAAAAAAGACTCTCAGTAGATGAGGTGGTCTGCATGGCAGATCTTCAATACAGGCGGTTGAGTTTTTTGGTCTTCTTCAACTACATGTGGGTCCTAGCACCATATAATCTCTCTCCCTTCCATAGCTACAGACAAGCAACAGAACCAAGATCAGTACTGAGCTCAATTGGTTAGATGAAACACAGTAGGAAGGGTCTCTTACTTGGATTAAATACCAAAGCTCAGCTGACCAGACCACAAGTGTTAGCACCGAAAATCAAACAGGGTATCCTCACTCTGGAGAATGCAACTAGAAGCAAAGATCCAAGAATACTATACTGGGAAGATGAAGAAAGAGAAGTTCAAGCTAAATAAATGGAAAGAGCTACTTAATCTTGCAAGTTGGAAGACAAGATGCAAGGTGTTTATCACCTATAGCAAGAGAAGCACCAATTAAGGAATTGTAAGGGCAGCATTGAGAAGGAGGCAGAGCAACAGAGGAAAGGAGCTGAAGTTAACTCATTTAGGAAACGCTACTGCTATATGTTTCCTTTGAATTTTTTTCTTTTTGGACTGGTTCATCCTATGGGCTGATCCATTTAGATTTTGTTATTAGGATATTTAGGATGGGTTGGTCCATCCATTTGTGCACATTTTTGTGATTATAAATAAAATCCTAAATTAAACCAAAAAAAAAAAAAATGCACTTGCTACTATGAAATTTGCTCTTTTTAATAGCTAATAATTTGATGAGCTTAATTATTAAAAGTTTATATAACAATAACACAGTTTATTGAGTAAATTTTATAGATGGTCATCCAACCTTATCTGTAATATTTAAAAATATTTTTTTTTACTTTGCTATACGAAAATCATTTAACTTTATTGCATCCATCTAGCTTTACGTGTAATACTCAAAAAATATTTTTTATACGAAAACCATTTAACTTAATTTCATCTTTCATAAAGTAACGTTGACAAATTTTTTGTTAAAATCCTATCTAAAGTATGAGATAATATAATTATCCTCATGTTTGAGAGCAGGTTCAAGATGGTCCATATATGCTTTTGAGCAGGTACTGATCCACTATTTTGCTATAAATTATGCTTTTCCCTATTTTCATATATTTAACAAATACTAACTAAATTTAAAGAAGGGGGGGGGGACCAGGAAAAACAATCAAATTTAATATCAAGTTATTATCAAATTTGTAAAAGCCAAAAGGAGTAAGCTAAAGTCGATTCAATATTAAACTAATGCAAGCATTAACTTTTCAATTCACTCTACCAAACAACTTCTATGTTCGGTGGGGGGAAGCGAAACCAGGAAAAACAATCAAATTTAATATCAAGTTATTGTCAAATTTGTAAAAGCCAAAAGGAGTAAGTTAAAGTCGATTCAATATCAAATGTACAATTACGAGCACCGAACATAGGAGTTGTTTGGTAGAGTGTATTGAAAAGTTAACGCCTGCATTAGTTTAATGTGTATTGAGGTGTGTATTACTAATATATTAAAATCCATGATAGTAGTAATGCAGAAGGTTTAATGCATGCATTAACATGGTTAAAGACATTATTATCCCTCATAAAATTTTCTGCATCCTTTCCGACATATATATGGAGGATATTTCTATAAAATAAAAAAATCTAAATTATATAATTCATGTTATTTTTAATATATCAAATCAAACATTGCATAAGAAAAATACAAGCATAATTAATGCAAACATATCTAACAAAAGCACTACTAATACAAGTATTAATAATAGATCATATTTTGCAATATCTTTATACATTCCACCAAACGACCCCCTAAGTGTTTGCAAATTGAAGCAATTCATGCTATTATCGTTACAGAAAAACACAATCCAACTTTCTAAACAGAAATTTGTTTCACTATTAAGATCCCAAACAAACTATGAACACAAAGCAACTATCCAAGATGAAGTATTCAACACAGCAAGACTACCAAAAATCCTAGGTGCAAACTATCTACATTAACCAAACTATCCTTGCAAATGTTCATATCATACTGAAGAAGACCCTGGTTTTGACACATGAGATAACGCGTCCTCAAATTGATGCTCATCGGTTTTGCCCGCGCTCAAGCTTGGTGGAATGAAAGATCTGAACACAGCTTCCATGTTGGGTACTTCCTTTAGTTCGTGCGAAACAACCTCGAGGGCTGGAGATACAAAGAAACGGCGGAATTTCTTCTGACAAATGAACCCGAAGATCAACGAGAATATTGGAAGTGGAAAAAGAACTGGAGTAGGTTTGAACTCTTTAACACCGAAGTAACCTAACATGGTAGCTTGAAACAAAATCAAGGTAGCTAACATGCGTGTATGAATATGGGGCCACATTCTTCCGTAGCTCTCGAATGAGGGAACATACACTTTGAGTGTCTGTTTTGGGAAAAAATAAAATAAAAATTAGACATGAACAGCTCGAAATTGATAACAGAGCTTATTTGATTGATACATAAACACTACGAGACCAAAACAAGTACTCCCTTTGATTGGAGACTTGTGGCTCAAACCAAAAGTCCCTTTTAAAACTTGTGGTCTTAAAGTGGAACATAGGGAAGTGATAACTCACCTGATTGCGGAGAAGAAGCCACCCTAGACCGAAGTATACTGCACCAAACGGAATAATTATTGGCGCTATGACGGAATAGCATAGGACAATTGTCATAATCAGCATATCACTAGGAAATCGGGTTGCATAGCCTAGATCGCCAGGAGCCCAAGCCTCCTTTATCTCAGCTTCAGTTTTGCACAAATACTTCTTCTTGAGATGGAATATGATCAGAGGAACTATTCTAGATAGCTCCAGCCCATAGCCGACAAAGAACCTGACATCAATGAATAAGCAAAATCGTTTGACTATTCATTTAACCAAAAAGATGATCCATTCTCTACCTGCTATATCATATGGAGAAGAAGAATGGAAACTATCAACATAAGAAATTAACATTCAGGACCATAAAAGAGCTTGAATTGTGCAAAGAGAAAACTTAAACAAGTCGTTATCGAGAGTCAAAGGAGCATTAGTATTTTCTCTGCACATAGGTACACACTTGAAAAAAATAATAACTCAAGGACCATATAAAGGGAAATTCATTTA
>NW_025885544.1:0-1220 GCF_002878395.1 Capsicum annuum
GTTTGGTAAAACTTTAAGTTAATCAATTTTCGTGACGTTTTGTAATTAACATGGCCTAAAAGTTCATGCCATAAATTATAAGACTCAAGAAAATAAGAAGAATTTGAAATTTTATTTATTTCAACAGTCATTACATTCATCTTATAAAGGCCTTTGGTCATATAGCCTTTTCCTACATATATTTCTCCTTTGCTAATTATAATTTTTCCAGAAACGGTTACACATTTGAATCCGTTCTTGTCTAGAAGTGAAACAGAAATTAAATTCCTACGTAACTCCGGAACATACAAGACATTGTTAAGTGTCAAAACCTTTCCTGAAGTCATTTTCAAGCATATTTTTCCTGTTCCTTCTACCTTAGCAGTAGCAGAGTTAGCCATGTAGACTATTTCTTCTACTTGAGCTAGAGCGAATGACTAAAACAACTCTTTGTTGCCACATACATGGTGGGTGGCACCAGAATCCATCCACCATTCGCGAGGATTCCCCGCCAAGTTGCATTCTGAGAACATAGCACACAAATCATCGCATTCTTTATTGGATTCAATCATATTTGCTTGATCCTTCTTCTTGCCTTTCTTTAGGGCTCGACAATCCGTGGACTTGTGGTCAATCTTGCCACAATTGAAGCATTTTCCTTTGAATTTCTTCTTGGGTTGATGGCTTTCTTGTTCAGCTTTCTTTCTTTTCTTAGAATTGTGTTGGTCATCTTATACAATATGTGCTTCATTAATTGTAGAATTTCCTTTTGACCTTCTCTCGGCATCTTTATTGTCTTCTTCAATACGCAATCAGACAATAAGATCTTCGACAGTCATCTCCTTGCGTTTATGCTTCAAGTAGTTTTTAAAGTCTTTCCACAAAAGTGGTAGCTTCTCAACTATCGCTGCTACTTGAAATGCATCATTCACAATCAAACCTACAAAATAGTTTTTGTGAGTATTAAGAAATTTTTTAATTTGTTCAACTAAGGTATTTTTCAAAAATATACCTTCTGCTAGGAGATCATGTATGATGACTTGCAACTCTTGCACTTGAGAGACAACCGATTTGCTATCTATCATTTTAAAGTCCAGGACCCATGCAACAAAGAATTTCTTCATTCCCGCATCCTCTATTTTATATTTTCATTCAAGTGCCCCCCACAATTCCTTCGTTGTCTTAGTTCCACTGTAGACATTGTAGAGGTCGTCTTGGAGACCACTCAGAATATAATTCCT
>NW_025885545.1:0-1061 GCF_002878395.1 Capsicum annuum
TCTAGTATGATTGGTGGCTTCAGTAAAATCATTAAAACCTTTAAAAAAAGGGGCTCTAAAACCTTGTATTGAATCTAACACTTCTAACCATGTTTGGAAAATTCCGTTAGTTTTTCCATGAATGACTACGTAGTATTTAAACCTAGGCCTACTCTTTTCTGCCATGTAATGGCATAAAGAGTTCATGGATGCCATAAAATGATTACGGTTTTGTTTATTATAAGAAATCCAAAGGTTATCTACTAAACAACTTTGGGGTCTATCTAAAATGTAATCTGGTCTTACACTAAAAGATATGTTACTCTCAGGGTAAGTAATTAAATTAAATGGCCCGAAGTGAATTCTTTCCATTGTCTCTAAAGATTCTAGTGGTCTAAAATTTAAATCACCTAACATTGTCTGTTGATACGACTCTGAAGACGAAGCTACACCTTTGCCTTTGTCTGCAGGAGGTTGTCCTGTTGGTCTCATACTGAAAACAAATGAGTGAGATTAAACTTATTTATTTATTCCCAGTTGTAGTCTACTTAACTGGTCTGCTAATTCGTTTTCTTTACCTTTTATATGTTCAAATACTATATTCTTGTAAACAGATATGGTGTCTGTAAAATTTAGCCATCTTCTTTTACTACTAGTTTTATCATTTATTTTTTGATAAAATTTAACTATAGCTTCACAATCTGTTCTAACTAAAATTTCTTTTTTATTTAGAATATATAATTTGACACTATTTAACCCGTATATTATAGCTAATACTTCTAGGTCTATAGCACTCATGTTTCCTTTTTCTTTATATGCCCCACTCTGATATCCACATATTTGTTCTTCATTTTTATTACTGTATTTATTAGGTCATGCTTTTAAGATAGCTCCCCATCCTAAATCACTTCCATATGTTTGAATGATTAAATAATCTGATTCTAATGGGATTTTTAGATCTGGAATATTTTTAATATTTTCTTTTATTTTTTGGATTATTTTAATGTCTTCTATATTGAAATTTTTCTGCCCTTTACTACCTGTCTTTGCGTATAATGGTCCTGCTATTTTTCCTAAGTCTT
>NW_025885546.1:0-3343 GCF_002878395.1 Capsicum annuum
TAAAAATAGGCTGAGTATCGGGAAGAAGATCAATCCCAAACTCTATCTCTCTATCAGGAGGTATCCCTGGGAGATCATCTAGAAAGACATCAGAAAACTCATTGATGATGTTAACAGACTAGAGAGTTGGAGTCTCAGACTTAGTGTCTTTGACCCTAACTAAATGGTAAATATACCTTTTAGAAATAAGCTTTCTAGCTTTGAGGTAAGAGATAAAATGACTCTTGGGTGACACAGAATTCCCAGATCACTCAAACACGGATGCACCCGAAAACTAAAACTTGACCACTCAGGTTCGAAAATCAATAGAGGCATAAGAAGAATACAGCTAGTCCATACCCAGAATCACATCAAAATCTACCATGTCTAACTCAATCAGATCAGCCAATAAGACTCTATAAAGAATGGTAATAGGATAATTTTTATACACATTCTGGGCAACAATCGAATCACCCATTGGGGTAGAAACTAGGATAGGCTCATGAATAATCTCATGACTCATTTCAAAATTCACAGCAATCAAAGGTGTAACATATGAGAAACTGGATCCAGGATCCAACAAAGCATACACATCAGACTAAAATATATGAAGCATACCAGTAACAACATCGGGAGAGTCCTCCTATTCCTGGTGGGATGGTAAAGCATAAAATCTATTCTGGCGCTGCTCACCAGCATTGCTAGAAGAGGCGTCTTGAGCTGGGGCTGGGTGAGTCGCTAGAACTGGAGCACTAACAGTCTAAGTCTGGGTCTGAGAGCGATAGTCACGACACTCTTGTCCTTTTGTGGACAATCTCTAACTCTGTGACCCATGCCACTACACCAAAAACAACCCCTCTTCTTACCCCAACACTCACTCGAATAAGCCCTACCACACTTAGGACACAAGGGATGATTTGGCTTACTGCCAGCACTGTACTGGGACCTGGATGCATATGACCTGCTACCTTGCTCCTGCCTACCTCTAGGCATGGAATCACTAGTAGATGATGGTGCTGGCATAGACAAACGATCCTGATACTGAGGGAAACTCCCTCCCTGTGATCTAGTCTGATCTTATCCGTGTTGCTCAGACCTAGCTCTCTTATTCCCTCTCATGCTTTCTCTCTCATTAATCTTGTCTACCTCAATCTGCTGGGCATGAGTCATAAGCCTAGAAAAATTCATATCACTATTCAGCATAGCAGATCTACACTCCTTAACCATATAACTAGACACTTCAGTCATAAACTTACTCATACTAGCCTGATTATCAGCCACTAAGTCAGGAGCATACTTAGCCAACTGATTGAACTTTAGAAAGTACTCCCTAACAGTCATAGAGCCCTATCATAGGTTCATAAAATTTTCCACCTTCGCCTCTCTCATCTCCAAAGGGAAAAACTTATCCAAGAATGCATCCTAGAACTCTTGCCAAGTTATAGGGACAACTCCCTCACCTCTACCTTTTCTCCAAGAAATAACCCAGTCATAAGCAAGGTCTTTCAACCTATATGCAGCCAACTCCACACTATGTTCCTCAGATATATGCATCACCTGAGCAATCTTCCGTACCTCCTCTAAAAACAACCATGGATCCTCATCAGACTTGGACCCATAGAATTTCAGCGAATTTATTTACATGAAGTCACAGATCCTGGCAGCAGCTGAATCACCTCCCTACTGCTGTGGAGCCAGCGCCGGGTTGGCCTAAACATTCGCAGTAACAGCTTGGTCCAGCGCCTGAAAGGCTGCCTAAAATTTGGCATGAGACACGTTTTCATTTAATGGGTCAGCGGGTTGAGGTTATTGACCATCATTATTTTTTCTTGCTCGATGTGGAGGCATATTTCTGAAGGTGGAGGGCATGAATCAATAGCAGAGAGAGACACTTTAAGCACGATAGACTTCTGAAAGAATGAATCACACTTTTTCCTAAAATGTCTTGTAGCCTCTTGCTCATAGATGTGGCGCACTACACACCGATGAACAAGACTCTACTTAACGTAGCTTGTCAGACTCCCTAGGACACCTTAAAACCTTAGGCTCTGATACCAAGTTTATAATGCCCCAGAAATGGGTCCCGGAGCGTCACACGGTGCTTGAGGCTACAAGTAGCTCTAAGCTAACCCTTTGATCCATTTTCATTCAGTTCAACACAAATCAATAGGGTTTTCATAAATAACCCTCAAATATCAATAGAGTAATCATCATCCAAGAATAAAAGAATTTTAGAAAGATAACAAAATACGACTTATTAGTCAACTCCCAACATCTATACTTGTCTGACAAGCCTCTAAGAAAATCAATAAAACCAGCGAGCCATTGAGACATGCCCCAACTGACTCATACTCAGTTATTAAATGTAAACAATTCCGTGAAACCAACATCAGACATCACGTCCTCGGAATGTGAGGACTCACCACAACAGAGAATGTAGAACAACATGCTTGAAGAATCACTGTCGAACCTGGAACTGAGCACCTGAACATATATTTCGAGAAAATACAGCCCACATCCAAAGATATGGGTCAGTACCATGGAAAGGGACTGAGTATATGGGGGTGTATGCAGTTGTATAAACATCATTATCATAAATATTTATAAGAAATATGCAGGATGAATGAAAGACTCACATATCCCGAAGAAAATCATCATAATCATAAGAGGATGAAATAAGTACAATAACACATGTGAGTCATCATATAATATTTCAATCACTTTCAGTTAATCAAGAATATCAATTCTCATAATGTAAATATCATTTAAATCTTTTAAAAGAATAACTTTCACAATTCCACTTTCAAATCACTTCACCGTTCACCATAGACACAAGGAAACACATACACACTGGGAGATCCTATAACTGACAGAAACTATGTGAGCTACATAGAGTCCAACGTACAACCCACATTGGGGAGAGCCGTCCTATCCTTGCCATCGGAGTAGGACTATTTATATCAAATCCACACAAACTAGTGATCATATATAAATCAGCCTCACGCTCACTCCTGCGGGGGCACATAGTTCTAGGGAAGTAAGGTCGCTTTATACCTCCCACTCGGTGCTAAAGATTTCTTCCAGACTTAGCTCAGATCATTTCAAATACAATTCATAACAATATAATTTTAGTAATATATAAATATATATAGGGAGCCATCATGTTTCCTATCTATCAAAATCAACCACGTTGTGGATTTCTTTCACACTCGAGTTCAAAACAACTCCATTAAGACCAAAAGGGAAAATCATTCAAAATATCTCAAATATTCAACATCAACATGCTTATAACACACACTTTCTCAAAAAAACACAATTTCCAATGGGGATTCACGACCCAAATATCAAAATCATGATAAATATC
>NW_025885547.1:0-1983 GCF_002878395.1 Capsicum annuum
TAGGCCCCCCTTAACACTTCACTTGTGCACTTCCTTGGACGGATTTAGTACGCACTCATTCACGTCCATCCTCGTGGTCGTACTTGTATCATCCTCCCCTTCTTGAAAAGGATTCGACCTCGAATCCGTACCTCATAAAATTAAGAGAAGACAACAAGCACACATCCTCAAGATATGAGGGGTTAGGGTTAGCAAAATACACACATCACATTCCATGCCGGGGGGGGGGGGAAACTTGGAGTATATCCACGGGTCCTTTGTGTTGAACATACAAAGCTTAGTACAAAAGACACAAAGGAAGCGGTCATCATCCATAAAAAGAGATAAGGAAGAATATTGTCTTCCTTCATTAGCACCCATAACCAAACATTGCTTGTCATCTTGACCAAGCATTAAGTGGAGAGTGTAGAGATTTCCACATTCCAAGAGGGTGCCGGGATCAAATGGAAAAATTAGCCAAGGGCCTAAGCCAAGGCTGTCCCTTCCTTCCCCTAGAATGTCACTCCCACATTCACACACACAAAAAATTTCATACACATAGTCTCTATGAACAAAACTAATTGCAATGCTTTTACCACACAAGATGTTCAAAGAGTCATGTGCATTATCAAGATCAATTCTACAGACATCATCACTAACTTGAGAATTTTTAAGCACACTATTCACATGCTTAAGTAGTGAACTACATTTAAGAGTAAATTGATCATCATGCACACCAAGAGTACTACCAAGAGTACTCATTTCCAAGACTACACATTCTTTGCCCATAAGAGTACTCTCATCTTCCAAGAAAAGTTTTCCATCTTTAAGAGGAATGTTGTCACACCATAGTGGGTTAGCATATCGGCTATAGCCTTCAAGGCAAGCTATACCATCATTTTCACCACTAGGTTCATTAGGAGTGTTTATATCATCTTCAAACAGAACATTAAACGTAAATAAAGCATGATCTCTCTCACGGACAGATTTGGAACTAGCAAGTGCTTCGCTCTCTATAAGTTCACTATCTCGTACCAAAGATGTTTCAATCTCCTTTTTACCTTGGTGTGGGTTGGGGTAGCCCACCTCTTCCTTCGGGAAGCTCTCGTCACAAGGTGTTTGGACAAGGGAAGTTGGATTTTGTGGGATAAGTTTAGGTAGCAATTGGCGTAGCCTTTCCACATGCCATTTCATTTCTTCAATATAGTCGGTGATGCGGTCAAACGTGGCATCGGGATTGGTGGTAGCCATGGTACCTAAAGAAAAGACAACAATGAACAACAAAACAAACAAACTTGTTAGCTAAAAAATGTCTCACCATACTCTCACTCTCGATTTTTACCTCACACTTGGTTTCACAAGTGTTGAAAGCCGGCTTGTACTTCGTGAGGGATTGAGGGATGAGTCTATCTTTGTCCGGAATAGATTTTTGTTTGAGTTGACTCAAAAAAAAATTTGTTTACGGACTTGAACCAACAAGACACAAAGAATTCACAAAAGAGAAAAACACACAACAAACGCTTAACACGAATGAACGAACACAAAGACTAACTAACAATCTAGTAGATGAGTACTAGTTTGCCAATTAGTAGTGGAACCAACAAAATTGAAACTAAGGAACAACAAAAGAAAACTAAGAAATCTGAAATTTGAGCAAAAATTTGATGCATGAATAGTACTTGATGATGTGACAGTCACGTATTGGTTGCGGTTTCTACAATTTTTATTTTCCAAAGTCCAAGTCTGGACCAATTTTAATTTGGATTGGTGGAATTTATTTTAAGGAGGGAAGAATAAGTCTTGGAGCCTTTTTTTCAAGTTTCAAATTTCAAGACTTGACTTTTGTAGTACTTTTCCTTAAAACATGGACCCTTGTTTCATGGGAAAGTGGTTGAGAAGTGATGTAAAGTCTTTTGGTGGTTGGGGGTCTTTCAAGACTAACAATTACTTACACCTCTTTCCTTCACCTTTTAGGATCTATCATTCACTTTATGTTCTAACAAT
>NW_025885549.1:0-4388 GCF_002878395.1 Capsicum annuum
CTGTTGCAACGAATGATTAATCTGTTTGAAACAACACAAATCAACCCCTGCCACAAATCCAACAGATAAATCTTGCTATTGTTACTGGATTCTAAATTATTCCTTTTTACGTCGAATCATCAAAACTTTTGTTGAGAAGATAATAGACAGAATGAAAATTAAATATGGATTAAAGCATGATCAAACATAATTTATTTATTAAACAAATTAAAATGCATATAATATACTAAAAGAAAAATAATAGTCTAATTATTATTATTATTATTATCAACATCATCATTGCCAGCGGCCAATCTTCAACCGGAAGTAGCAACAAGGCCCTCCTCAGCCTGCGTATCTCGTGGAGCATTCTTGATCTAACTCCTCCCAATTCCTATTGCAGATCACAAACTTGATTCCGAAGTTCATTCACGGCGTCTTGCAGAAAAACAACGTCCCACACTGGGTCAACCATAATCTTATCTTCTAGAGTGTAATATAAAAGACGAGATGCAATAAATAAATAGAGTGTGTATTTGAATGAATGATTGAGTAAGGACAGACCTATTTATAGAGGGTTGAATTTGAATGAGAGGCAAAAAGGCGCAACTATTCACCTTTATACATTAATTAAATTTTTGATTAAATTAAGAAAATAAATATTGTGATATAAGTCATGACTTTTCAAATTATTATTATTAATTAGTCTTTTGAAGAACCATTTTTATTGATTTGTGGCAACAGATTCTATATCTGTTGCATCAGATAACACATCTGTGACTACAGATATATTATTTGTTGCAACAAATATAAAATATGTTGCATCAGATAACATATCTGTTGCAATATATAATCTAAATGTTCACCTCCATTTATTAATTACATTTTTTATTAATGTGAAAAGGAATGAATTAATTAAATTAAGAAATATTGTGATAAGTCATGACTTTTCAGATTATTATTATTAATTAGTTCTTTCCAAGAACTGCTTTTATTGAGTTGTGACTCAATATAGGTTGCATCAGATAAATCATCTGTGACAACAGATATATCATTTGTTGCAACCATAGTGAACCTGTTGCATCAGATAATTTAATTGTTGCAACATATAATCTACTTTTTAAAAAAATAACTATATCATCATATCATTAATCCAAATTTTCTTACTTTTTTATTTTATAAATTAAAAAAATACCTTGTCAAATTCCTTAATAAAATAATAATCATTGTATTATATAATAAATAATTTAAAAAATAAAAATAGTGAAAAGTCACGATCAGTTATTAAAATTATGGTTATAAATTGTGTTTATTACTTATTTCCTTATTATTTATTTACGAAATATTTTTCATATTGAATAATCGGAACTCCGAGTCATGTCTTTCTTTTCACCCTCTCAATAACAACAATAGCCCTTTTTTATTAATAACTATCAGGTGCAACATATGATTGATCTGTCGTAGCAGATTAACCTCTAACTGTTGACACAAATTACTACTCAATCCCTACCACCAACCATCGACATGTTGAGAACAAGGAATAAACAGAATGATTATTATTAAATACTAAATAAGAATTAAAAATTCAAAGTCGACAACAAAATAAAATGAATGTTCATAGATTTTTGAATCCCTTGGGTAGATTTGATATACAAAAGGAGGAAAATAATCGCAAAAATAAAAAACATTACCTAATTATTATTACTACTATTATTATTATTGTCAATCAGATATCTTTCATTCATCCGGCAGCCTTGCTCCAAAGTCAGCCAAATATCTCTCTGGAGTTCATCAATCAAACTGCCTTTGAAGTTCACGGAAGAACTCGATGTGAATATTCTTGTACGAATCTGGATCATCCATATTTGTAAGGAGGGACCTATTTATAAATTATTGCATCTCGAAAAGAAAAAAAAATTACTTTAAAATAAATCAAACAAATAGGTAATCTGTTACAAAATATATTCTTTCTGTTAGATAACTTACAACATACTGGCAATCTTTTTGCAATAGATGTATATATCTGTTTGATATCTATAACAGGTTGATCACTGTCGTAACTGATGTCTCCAATTGATTGACAATATAAACAGATATGTCATTTGTTACAATAACCTAGTCATCTGTTTATTCAATTTAAGCCATAGATGGGCTAGGAAGAATAAGGTGCATGCGGATGGATCCACTATCATATGTGTGGGATTTAAGTATGTATTACTGATAAGGTTATCGGGATAACACACACAAAGTATAATATTTTTGTGAACGCAGTTTTTAACCAATTAGACATTGATCATTCAAACAATATCCTGAATTGTACCATTAAGTTTGATGGGTTTGAAATTGATAAGTCTGAGGACCTGATGAAGATGGTGCAGATACCCTGTTACGAATTACTGATGGTTGGTGCTCGTGTTTATGCGTGTCAAGTTTTGAGAAGGGATCAACATTTGTCGTCACTGCAGAGAACCAATAGCGATTGGACTTAACTTTAAGTGTGCATTGGACCCTTAGAGGACCCTCAAAGCCTCGCACTGCATCAAACAAAAATGGAAAACCAATATAGTTATTTCCCTGGACAAAATTTATATGGTTGGGTTGCTCGTTCGGGTTGATGATTATATGCCAGAAGGTACGGTAGGAGAATGCTTTCGAGGGAAATGGGTTGTTGATGGAAGACTATATCATCTAAGAGCTAATTGAAAAAGAGACACAGGGTACAAAGTAACTTCTAACGAATCTGGCCAATGGAATTATCTTAACAGATGCAAAATCTGAATCACGTACAAATATGAAAGTACATCCGGTAATGTAATTTCATCTGTTGTGTCTCTGAAAGAAAAACAATGCAGATGGACACTTTGCTAGGTTGCTGCATGATTGGGATTATTGCCTAGGTAAAAAATATGAGAAGACCAACAAAGCAGCCTCACGGGCATCGAGGGTAGAAATGATGTTCATCAAGTCTAGAAAACTTACGCCAACAACAACTGTAGTGAAAATAAGGAAACTGAGCAAAGGCAGCAATTTCTGAATTTTAAATTTTATCCCATCTTCTTGTTTGTATTTCTGATCAGGTCCACTGTCGTTGACCTGATTGGAACCACAAACGAGATTGAAAGGCAAATAGAGTATCATTGCTTCCTTAGCAATATGGTTATAATTGATTGTGTTTTCTTACCTTGGCATGCTTTCAACATTCCTTGAAGAAGATTAGATGCTTGTTGTAGTATGTGAATCCGAATAATTTTCAAGCTTGCCTCCAGTTTGTTGATTCTGTATTTAAGCTGGTCGTTACCGTCTTCGAAGTTGGTAAGGAGTTCGTCATCTCTTGTGAGCTTGATCAGGAACACTATCTTCAAAGTTGTGGCATTCTAGAAGCCCTTCAGAACACTTCTCTTCAGAAGTTTTAAAGGATACATGGAGGGTCGTTGTGTTTGTTTCAGGTCAAAATGTGTTGATGCACATTGAAGATGTAGTTCTCACAGTTGAACAACACACTTTTATCAAGCGTTTCTCCATGCATCTTGCTCAACCAATTTGATAAATTAGTAAGCATGGAGTTACGTAGCATGTGATTTAAACCGGCTCTACCAAGCCCATCAAATATTTTCGTAACTCCAAGCTCATTACCCTATCAAAAAAATATGCCTGAGTTAGTGCACATAGAAAAAAAGCCCAATCTATCAGCCTTTTTCCTGATCACTCTTCTCCAATATAGATATCAAGATATCTGCTATGCAAAAGTCTACACCATCGTCAAACATGATTGCCTGGGAACATGTCTGGCGACGGTGTAGACTTTTGCATAGCAGATATCTTATCATCTATATTGGAGAAGAGCAATCAACAAAAAGGCTGAGAGATTGAGCTCATTCGATTTTGGACTAACTCAGTCAAATTTTTTTTATAGAGAGTAATGAGCTTAGAGTTACATAATGTTTTATAGGCTTGGTAGAGCCGGTTTAGATCACACGCTATGTAACTCCATGCTTACTAATTTATCAAATTGGTTAAGCAAGATGCATGGAGCAACTTTAGATAAAAATATGTTGTTCAACTTTTGGGACCACATCTTCAACGTGTATCAACACATTTTAACCTAAAAAAAACACAGAGATCCTCCATGTATCCTTTAAGGCTTCTGAAGAAAGTGTTCTGAAGGGCTTCTAGAATTCTACAACTTTGAAGGTAGTGTTCCTGATCGAGCTCACAAGAGACGAGGAACTCTTTACCAACTTTGAAGAGGGCAACAACCAGCTTGAATACAGAATCAACAAGCTGGAGGCAAGCTTGAAAATTATCAGGATTCACATACTACAGCAAGCATCTGATCTTCTCCAAGGAATGTTGAAAGCATGTCAAGGCAAGAAAACACAATCAATTATAACCATATTGCTAAGGAAGCA
>NW_025885550.1:0-3444 GCF_002878395.1 Capsicum annuum
AACTCTTTCCTCCAAGAAAGAGATTAGTTAAATATGAAAAAAAATTAACTTTTACTAGATCATGTATATACATTAAGAAGATCCACTAAATATTTATAATATTTTTATTAAGCACCAAGTTATTATAGTACATTGACTTGAGGTCGCTGTAAGAATCCATAAATTGAAAGAAACGTAGTCCACAAATGAAAATAATCTTAGCAGAAACAATCCAAAATAAAAAGATAAATAATACACTTCAAATGTGGGAAAACTAGTTTCGTAGCCATCCTCCTCAGTAATCAGAGACGGAGCTAGCCTATCAAAGGGGGTGGGGTGTGTGGCGGTGGGGGGTTCGGATGAACCCCCTTCGACGGAAAATTATAGTATTATTAATACGTGGTTAAAATAATTTTTATTTATATATTCTAGATGTTGAACTCTTTTCGATAAATTTTTCTTTAGATTTTGAACCCCTAAGAAAAAATCTTGGCTCTGCCTATGTCAGTAACATATATAGGAAGTGTCATTTGATAAAACTGACAATTCAAATGTGGAGAAGATTGCCTTGCTTAAAGCAGAAGGGACGTTTTAGCAACAATGACCTTTATGGGTTCCCCAGTTTCTTTTAATAAATGCTAGCAGTTTTGTTGACACTACAACAAAATGCATATATTGGTTCAGAATACATCATAGCTAAATGTGAAAATTTTTGTGGCTAAACACTTCACCATTAAATTTTTTTTTTTTACCATTCGTAGCAAAAAGTGACGTAACTAAAACTTAGCTACGGACTTTACATGATCCATGGCTAACTGCTAATACTTATAGCTACAAAAAAATTATGTTGTAGCTGTGATGATAAAAAAAATTCTGCTATGAAATATATACTTGTGACAAATAATTTTATTTTTTTGCTACGATAAATAAAATCTATAGTAATTTTTATATTATAGCCACAATGTCTTTTATTGTGACAAAAGATTGATTTATTTGCTATGATACTTTAAAATTTATGGCTATTTTATAATTCAGACTCGTGTTAACAATACTTATATTTAGCTACCAAATAAAAAATATATAGCTATGCACTGAAGTATTTACTACAAATATTTTTATGACGGAGCTAAGAATATATTCTTTTAGCGACAAAAAAAATACCTTATAGCTCATTTGAATTAGCAATGGAAAGTGAAAATTAGCCAATTTTTGATAATTATACTAAGATTTAGCCATAACTACAAATATTCATGACTACAAATAGAACATTTTCATAAGCATTATTAACCACAAGAAATTCTATAGTATAATTAAGTCTAAAGAAATTTCAAAATAGATTTCAACAATTATATTACTATAATTTAAATAATCTTTCACAAGCTTTGTTAATAACAAAAGTTACATATAATTGCATTTTACAACTCTGTTAAAACACCATCTTGCTCAAGCCCATGCTTCCTCGTCTCTCCTTCCACGGTCTTCAATCGCACCTCAGTTTGATCGACATCTGTCTTAGTTTGTCATTTATTTGCTCTATTCCACTATTACACCTGTTGATAATGATAAAGTATTTTAACACCAAGAAAATAAGGATCATTACATGCAAGTGTGTGCATACATAGAATTCACGGAGAAAAAATATATCTTAGATAAACTTTTACTAAAATTTAACATATAAAAAATTTAAAAAATTCAAAGCAACCAAATAAGTAAACAAACTTATAATCTTCTTAAAATCTGTAAATATAAATCTCAATTTCAGGATCAATTCTAATACTCAAACAAGCAGAAAACAACCTTTACATTAATTAAAGAAAAATACTACACAATTCAATGCAATATTCATATAGTAAAATCTTATCCCATTTACTTGGAGAATTTCATAGTTAAAACCTACAAAAAAAAAAAAATTAATTAGGCAAACATCACACAAAAAATTGAATTAAACTTAAAAAATAGAATATGAAAGAGTGAGGGGCGGAAGGGGTGGGGGGAGCAGGGAAAGAATGGAAAAGGAGAAAGAGATAAGTTTGTTAAATGAAAAGAGAGATTAGGTTAATTTATTGAGTTTTAACATTTTAGGAGGGAGTCTTTTAATTTTTGATATTTTTTTATTTTGGGGGGAAATTTGATATAGGGTGTGGCGGTAGTGGGGGCTTAGGTTTCAAAAAGGTTTTATGTGATCACTAGAAAAATCAAAGTAGTGTTTAAAAAAATGAAGGAGATAATGATAGAGATCTACAAATAAAGAGAGAAAGAGAAGGGAAATATAAATATGTATCCTTCCTATTATGGTAGAAAATAATTAGAGTCCAGATTGTAATCTTATATTAATATTTTCTTATTTATATTTAAATATTAAAAGATTAATAGTTAAGAATCTTACCTATTAAAAAAAAGTGCTATTAAATGAAAGCAACAACTTAAAAGGAATTTTTTTAAAAAATTATTATACATATATTTTCCGACTCTAAGTAAAATAAAAATTTTAGTTTCTGCATGATCAGAAACATAAGGGTCAAATTCATAATTAAGTAGAAAATACAGCTAATCTAGACGTTGTATATTTCAATTTTTTATTTTATTTTATTGATATCTAACAATTTAGTCTAAAAATGATTTGATTTATTGTAATTAAATTTTATATAAGAAAAATATCAAAAGTAAGAATTTTATTGTGTTTCTAATAAGTAAATTGGCCTTTCTGTATTTTTTTTTTATTTTTTTATTATTGTTATATTACTTTTTTTTCTTTGTACAAATGTTAATAGTAATATTTAATTAACAAATATAAAGAACAAAACTATCTAATGAAAATAGTAATAAAATACAATATAAAATTATGTATACTTTCTTTAAGTTAATGGGAAAAAGTCAAGTATTTATATAAAATAAATATTATTTTAAAAAATATATTCCTTTTTAGCTTTTTTAGTCCTCTATAATATTGTTATTAGTTTTGTTATATACTTCATATTTTTAAAAAATTTGAATTTATAGTATATAATTAAATTGAAGATAATTCTTAAGTTTGAATTGTTTTTTCTTTTAATTTGAATTGCAAATTTTGAAAACCATCCTGATTTGAAATGATTTATCTAAATTGAAATTTCAAATAAAAATTGTTAATATTATAAAATCTATATAATCTATATATACATTACACAAGAAACAAAATAATATTGCAATGACAATTGTCAATTACCATATAATTTAATTTTGAAAATTATATTAAGGTAGAAACTTCAAAAAATTAAATGTCAATTCATTTTTTTTTAATATCTATAATGTGAATTTAAATTCATATTAAAGTGTCCAAATTTTTATTGGTGAAATTATACTTTTGCAAGATTCGGTTACTTCAATTTAGATCTAAAATGGATATGAATTTAAACTTAAAATTTTTAAGTAAAAATAATAAACCTATATAAATTCTAAATGAGTTATATGACTTAAATATCAAGT
>NW_025885551.1:0-2051 GCF_002878395.1 Capsicum annuum
AAAGCTATCATCCTAATACATGTTAAGAAATTAATTTTTTTATTTGATCAAGTGTTTAGTTTGTATATGATGATTGGATTCTTAAGTGTAATTTGCATGCATGATTGATAACACACTTGCGTAATTGTCTCTTAATAACAGACATGGCATCTAAAAACATAATTACTGACTTGAACAAAGGAGAAAACTAAATGGAGACAACTACGACATTTGAAGTCATAAGATGTGGTATGTACAACACTGCACAACACAAAATAGACCTTGAAGCTTATAAGGCGTGGAAAAAGGCTGATTCCATTGCACGTGGAATCATTGTAAGTTATGTGGCTGATGACCTCATACATGAGCGTGAGGAATTTCCTACTGCCAATGCCATCTGGGCACACTTACGAGGAACATATGGGGTACTTTTGTCACCCGCCTCAGACAGCTGATTATCAAGTTTGACACTTACAAGAAGCATCATGATTAGAACATCAAACAACACCTTAGGGTGATGTCGAATATGATAGCTTAACTCAAAAGTGCTGATAATATTTTCTCGGATGAGCAGCAGGTTCAGGAAGTGATTCGATCTCTTCTCAACAGTTGGGAACACTTGAAGGTCAACTTAACCCACAATGATAGCATCAAAACCTTTTCAGATGTTGCTCGTCACGTTGAACTTGAAGATGAGCGGTTTGGCACTGCTAAAGCTGCTTTTAATGCCTTTATGGCAGAATCAAGTGGTAATAACTCTTCAAGATTCAGGCGCAAGAAGAAGTGGAAAAAGAACGGATAGGGTAAAGAGACAAAAGAAGGACCATCTGAGAAAAAGAACAAGGCAAATTCCAAAAAGGGAAAAAGGTTTTTCAAGAAGAAAGACGAGCAAGATGAAGTGCTAAAATTGCCAAGTTCTGGGGCATTTTTCTCGTGAATGTCCTGAGGAGAAAAAGATAACATTTCTAAATGCATCTCCAAGTGCTACATATGTTTCTAGCACTGCTTTATTCACTGAATCTTATCCTATGTGGATTGTAGACTCAGAAGCCACCGACTATCTGAGTCTAGATAGAGAAGCATTTGTGGAGTTTTATCGAGTTTCACCTGGATCAAGGTGGATCTATGTAGGAAATAATGCAAGACTTGAAGTCAAAGGGATTGACACTTGCAAAGTAGATTTGCATGAAAACCGGTCTTTAATGTTGCATAGCGTCCTATATATGCTCCAGAAATTCGATGAAATTTAGTGTCTGTTCTTTTAGATGCCGGTTTCATTTGTTCTTTAGTATTAATTGTGTAAGAATTACTCTAGATAATGTTTTTTATGATTTTGGACATCGTTATGATTGCTTTATTATTTTAGATTGTAATCCTTCGACTTATAACTATTATGTTGACCGTTGTGTAATGTCGTGTTATTCAAGTAATAATGATGTTAATATACTTACATGGCATGCTGGATTGGGTCACATAGGGCAAGACCGAATGAATAGATTAGCAAAGAAAGGACATCTAGATTCTTTCTCCAAAGTTGAAATGCCAACTTGTCAAAATTGTCTTGTCGGAAAGATTACACGTAAACCATTTGAGAAGGCTAAAAGAGCCGAATTCTCATTGCAATTAATCTATTCTGATATCTGTGGTCCAATGAATGTAAGGGCAAGGACTGGTGCTTCATATTTCATTATATTCATTGACAATTTCACGCGTTTTGGTTATGTCTATTTTGATATCTCATAAATCAGAAGCACTTGAATGCTTCGAAAGATATATGAATGAAGTTGAGAATCAATTAGACAAAAGTATAAAGGCATTAAGAACCGATAGAGGACGTGAATATCTATCAAAACAATTTGTCCTTACGTATTTCCTACTCGTTTAGGCAGGAAATATGTTTCTTGTGGATTTCTTCCTTCACCTCTCTCGCAACTCCTGTTATGATATCCCTTGACTGATTTCGACACAGTATGCAGATATCACGTTTCAATACTTACTTCAATTCAGTCAAAAGTGAACAAAATATTAGCGGAATTGCAATAGAGGAACATACCTCAAGAATGAAACAGTTG
>NW_025885552.1:0-4400 GCF_002878395.1 Capsicum annuum
TTTCTATTTCTCTTTCTTTTTCTTTTTTCTTTTTTTCTTTTTCTTTTTTTTCCTTTTCTCATATTTTTTTTTTCATTTTCTTCTTCTTCTTTTTTTATTTTTTTTTTCACTTTTATTTTTACACTTCTATTTCTAGTTTCTATTTCTCTTTCTTTTTCTTTTTTTCCTTTTTCAATTCTTTTTTTTTTTACTCTTCTATCTTTATCTTTTATTTTTAAAAGACAAATATCTACATGATATATACATATTCAAAAAATATACAAAATAAATAAACATACAGATCTGCATATGTATTTATAGTAAAAAAAACATGCATATATATCTGCATATATATTTAAAGAAATACATATCTGACTCACATGTATATATAAACATATATGACACAGATTCTCTATAATAAAATGACAATTATATACATATACATAAAGGTAATAAAAAAAATACATGATAGATATCTTAAACAATAAAAGAAAACAAATAGGTACACATGTTACCCTCTAAAATGACATAGTATGTACAGTTCAAAGATAAATTCAACACCGTATAAAATACATATACCTCTACATATGCATTTACAGAATACATACCTGATCCATATGTATATTCTTCTTTTATATGAGTCACTTTTGTATTTCGCAAATACATATGAAGATATATAGTATAGTTATGTTTGTTACTGTTTAATATGAATATGATATGTATATCGTAAATACATATGCATATTTTGTACCGTAAATACATATCCAAATCTGTATGACTATGTATTTATATGTTTTTGAAATATGTGCATGTGATATGCATATTTATCTTTTCAAAATAAAAGTAAGAGATAGAAGAGTAAAAAGGGAAAAAAATAAAAATAAAAAAAAAATGAAAAAAAGAGAAGTGAAAAAGAAAAAAAAAGGAAGAAAGAGAAATAGAAGTGTAAAAATAAAAGAAAAAAAGAAACAAAATAAAATAAAAAAGAAGAAGAAGAAAACGAAAATAGAAAAAGAAAAAAAAGATATGAGAAAGGAAAAAAAACGAAAAGGAAAAGAAAAAAAGAGAAATAGAAGAGAGAAAATAAAGTGGAAATGAAAAAAAAAATTAAAATAAAAAATAAAATGATAAAAAAACAAGATGAAAAAAAACTAACAAGAAAAAAAAAAGATAGAGACATAAGATAGTGAAAGACAATAATGATGTTTTATCTTAAAATCTTGAAGATCATAAAGATAATTATCTTCAAATATGAAAAAGGAAAAAAAAGAAAACAAAAAATTTAAAAAATGAAAAAGGAAAAAAGAAGAGAAATATAAGAGAGAAAATAAAGTGAAAATAAAATAAAATGATAAAGAAAATAAGTTGAAAAAAAAGAGGGTAAAAGATATGGCTATATTTGGGGGAGATGAAATAGTGGAGTTAAAATAGGAAAATGTAAAGTAGTGAGAGTAAAGCATGTGCACTTGCCTAGTTAATGAGTAAAATAATACTACTCTTGCTATAAACTATAATTTTACAAAAGTGTTGCTATTTATTGTAATTATAATTTTAAGTGTGCTACTTTCTATAATTTTTCCTTATTTAACCCTTAACCTAACAAGTCCATAGTTTCAATCTCAGCCCATAATAATCAATACATTGGCTAAAACCCAATCCTAGTCCAAATTACTTGCATGATAAGCACAAGCAAAGTGTTAAGAAAAGGGAATTTATTAGCTCGATGGGTTAGTTATCTGAATCCATCTATTTCGTGAAGGTTTGATTCTCTATCTTATAAATTCTTCACCGTATTTTCTTTTCATGCGCCCGTTTAACAGAAAAAAAAAACATGTTAAGCTTTAGGATAGACTGTATGTGCGAGATTCAGGGGTGGTAAAATCAAAACCCAACTCACTAAATCGGATTAAATTTGCTCGGATTATTTACACACTCATTTATTAATTCAATCCGTTTCAACCAATTAAACTTTGATTTGATATGTAGCACAAATTAATTTATGAAAAATCTTACTACAAATATTTTAAAAATATAGTATATATTTTTATTTGATCATAATTTTTAAAAACCTTTATCAAGTATCTATATTTGTATCTATTTTATAATATATTAAAAGTGTGAAGACCCTTAGAAAAGTGATTTGAACTTTTTGCCCTTCATTAAAAGATTACACGTCTTTTTTCTATTTACCTAATAATATTTAATTAATTTTAGGACTTCAAACCCAACTAAAATCGGATTCCTTTCCCACCTCTTTTTTAGGACTACGTATATTTTTTTTTTTAAAAAAACATGAACTCTATTTTGTATTAAATAAAAGGAAAGCAAAAGTCTATCAAAAACTAAAAAGGGCTAAAAAAAATCACTCTTATTTGTGTTAGTTTAGTTTATTTGGAATTTAAAATATTCTATTATTGATGAATAATTAATGAAAAAAGTAAAAATCAATCATATTTATATAATTTCTTTATTGAAGAAAAAAGTTTTGAACTTCTATAAATTGAGAATTCTTCTAAAAAAAATACAATAATATCTAATATGAACATATGGAACAAGATATATTTTTTTTTTGTTCTTAAATGATTCTTTATTATTTGAATTGAATTTTCTTCTTATACAATAATATCTAATATGAACATATGGAACAAGATATATTTTTTTTTTGTTCTTAAATGATTCTTTATTATTTGAATTGAATTTTCTTCTTTTTTGTTATCGCCAAGATAAGTCAAAGAAATATATTTTTGTAATATTTAATTTACTTAGATGCATTGATTTCGTAGTTTTCTTTTTTCCAATTTTGGTATCTTGAGGATGAATGATGATTATGATGATATATACAATTAATGATCAAAATTTTGAGTCATATAAAATATTATGATTATTTTTTCTTTCTAAAATACCAACCGTAATTTAAGGGGTTGTCAATATATTTTACACTTACCCCATTTATATCTTTAATATTTATAACTACTATATATCTAATTAAATAAATTCTCTTACTATTTGTATAAATATCGTATTTAGTGTAGCGTTTAAATTCATTATAGTGAGATACACGTGCGAGACGCATACACCTAAACTAGTTAATTTATAAAAGAACAAATAAGACAACTAAAACTTAGTAAGAATTGGATGGGTTGGGTTATGGCCCACATTTTAATTCATTTTCCCCTAACCCGTTTATAAGAAACAGTTACAAAAAAACACAACTTTACTTTCTTTCATTACAGAATACCCCAAATTCCCAAACTAATTACTAATATCTTATATTTACAATTTCTTCCTCTATAATCCATATACATAACCTTACCTTCCCCTCTAACACTTTTATTTTCTTAGAAGGTGCCTACAATCAAGGAAACTCAAATTTTCAAATTTTGAATTTACTGTTCTTCTCAAATCCCTATTTCTAATTGATAAAAATCCTACAAAAAAAAATCTTAAACCCTACCTCAAACTCACCCTCCCTCCCTCCCCAATCAATCGCCATAAATGGGAGAGTAAATACATCAAATCACCCCTGAACTTGTGCCAAAACTTACTTTAGACCCTAAATTAATCGGGCAATCATATACCCCCTTTAATAACTTTAAAGTGAATCTTTTATCCCCCTAATTGATGACGTGGAAAATTCTTTAAAAATCTGCACATAAATGGCCCAAAATAAGAAACCATCTTCTTCGTTCCCCCCCCCCCCCAACCCCTTTTGACATGACAAATTCTTTAAAAATCTGCGCGTAAATAGCCCAAAAAACGTAGAAAAAGGTGGGTCCCACCTTCTAAATTTTATAAATTCTCTTTATATATATATATATATATATATATATGTAAAAATAAGAAATCATCTTCTTCGTTGTCCTGCCCCCCCCTCCCCCCCGCTCTTTTCCCGTTCCCCTCACCCCACCCTCACTCTCCAACACATCATTTCTTTATCTTTTTCAAAACCCCCCACCCACCTCATTTTCTTCATTGAGGCGAAGCCATGGAATGTTCTGTAAAAGGTGAAATTGAATCTTTTGAGAAATTTGTGAATTGGAGCTTTTATATTTTTGTGTTAAAAAATTATAAAATTTATGGTACTTGATAGGCAATTTGTGTCAAAATTGTCTCAAAGTTGACAACTTTATTGTTTTAAATGAATTTTTTCTAATTCGTATACTTGAATGAAATTGGTTTGCTTTATTCATCATGTAGAATTGAAGGTTGAAATAATGTTGTAATAGAGAAAAAACCTTAAATTGGTGTGTTCATGGTTGTTATCTAATGGTGTTAATGAAAAAAATAAAAAAAATGAAGGAGAAGGCATTGGGGTTGGAAGAAGAGAAAGGGGGGGTGGGGTGGGGGGGAGAGGGAATGGCCTAAGGAGAAGAAAAATGGGTGCAGGGGAGGGGGTTTCGAAGAAGAAGGAAAATGGTTGG
>NW_025885553.1:0-18864 GCF_002878395.1 Capsicum annuum
GAGTTGAGAAAATTGAAGGAAAGGTGTCTTTTAAGTCTTGAATGAAGGATTGGTGATATTGACCAACAGATAGGGTCAAACATCATTAGGAAACTTGATTAAGTTAACTGTAGACTTGATTAATATTTTCAAAACTTTCTAATCTTTTCAAAAATACAAATCAACCCAATCCACACCCATCTTCAATCCTAATCAACCACTCTCTTTCTCCAGCTTCTCCCAACCAACAGTTCTGCAAAATTTCTCCCTTCAACCTCCGACGACAAATAGTCAGACGAGTTCCTTTTCGACTTTCAACCGTCAATCAACGTGAATACTTCTTCGGCGACAACAACTTTAAGTTCTTCACCCTCCCATTTCCTTTTTCACAGGTAAAACATTATGAAGAAACAGAGGAACTTAAGCCAACTACTCTTCTGGTATTGAAATGTGGACTGAATAAAACCCTAATTTCTAGCATTTCTGCATTTCTTCTTCTCATTGTCGTACTGTTGACTCAAATTTGTTGGTGATTTTTTATCACAGTTGATGTTCTTAGTGTGTATGTGTGTGTGAGATATGTTGGTGTTGCTGGGTTGATTTGTTGTTTGTCTTAGTAGAAATGGTATTGCAACAGTTAAAATATCTGATGTAATAGATGAAACATATGATGCAACAGATAAAAATCTGATGCAACAGATTAAAAATCTGATGCAACTATGAAAATCTGATGCAACAGGTGAACAATCTAACAGATCATTCATCTGTGGTGGCAGACGACTCTTCTGTTTGAAAGAAATCTAAACAATATTGATCCAACAGATAACTAATTAGTGATCTATTTTTATTCTTTCCAATGGTTTACTCTTCATTTTAAAATCTGATGCAACAGATTAAAAATCTAATACAACTATGAAAATTTAATGCAACAGGTGAACAATCTAACAGATCATTTATCTGTTGTGATAGACGACTCTTCTGTTTGGAAGAAATCTAAACAATATTGATCCAATAGATAACTGATTAGTGATCTGTTTTTATTCTTTCCAACGGTTTACTCTTCATTTTACAATAGATTAGGAATGTTTTTATTCTTTCCAACGATTTACTCATACAAGTCGATTATCTGTTACAATAGATAACATACCTGGGCAATAGATTAGTGATCCATTTTTATTTTTTTCAATGGTTTACTCATCCGTTGCAACAGGTCGGTTATATATTGCAACAGATAAAATACCTGGTGCAACAAATTAGTGATCTATTTTTATTGTTTTCAATAGATTACTCATCCGTTGCAATGGGTCAGTTATATGTTGCATCAGATAAATTACCAGGTGCAACAAATAGTGCTATTTTTATGGTTCCCACGTATTAATCATCCGTTGCAACAGGTCAGTTATATGTTGAAACAGATAACATACCTGGTGCAACAGATTAGTTGTCTGTTGGAACTATTATATTACTGTTATGCATTAATCAATTATAATCTATGTTATGTTCCTGTTAATTTAAGATAACATGGCTCCCAAAATAAAAGAAATTGAATCAAGTCCAAGTAAAGGAACAAGTGCAGCAGCTCAGCTACATCCACCACTCTATGAGCTTGCTTTACAAGAGTTATCTCAATCAGGAGCAGAAGATAATGAACACGGGGAGGAGGAATCTTTCAAAAGAGATGATCCAAATGCTAATAGCCCTTCCATCGAAGAGTTGGTCCAAACCTTCAACATTGATCGTTACCCTGTGAGAATGCAGTGTGATGGTGTTACATATTTAATGGGTGATCTTGTGGTTAAGTCAGTCATAGGAAAATCTTTCGACGCCTTCAGAAAAATACTTCAAGAGCAAAATTTGGATTCTTATTTCAAGGAAAGCTGCTTTGAGAAATATCTTGATTTGTCGGAGGACAACAATGCTTGTTTGCAGATGAAAATGGTATATGAACTTCTCAAACGCAGGTTTATGTATGAAAATAAAGATAAGATGGATGAGGTGTGGATAAATTACTGTGGCATGCCTGTTTGTTTTGGTTGGGAGGATTTTGCCATAGTTACCAGACTAAAATATTATCCTCCTTCTCCTTCTCAAGTTATACCTACTCTAACTCAAAAAAAAAACACCCTGCACACCCAAAAAAGGAAAAGACAAGTCGAGTGATCGTGATGACCTGGTATCCATTGTTGGTCCAAGCTTTAAAAATAAAAATCTGATTGAAGCGTTGAAAGGTAAAGGACTTTCAAAGAAGCACAAACAATCATTGTGCTTAGTTTGGTTTGTATTTAATGTTCTTTGGGTGAGAGCCGTTAACAACAACATAAGACTTGGTTTAATAAATCTCTCCGAGGATCTTGAGGCATTTAACAGCTATCCTTGGGGTTATGAAAGCTTCAAAATGACTGTCGAATATTTGTTGACTCCGTTAATGCCAAAAATAGTCAACTTATATGATTTTCCATGGGCCTTCATGGTAAATATTTCTTTTATCATGATATGATTCATCATTTTTTATTCAATAATGCTTTTGATTTATTGGCGTTTTGTTATAGGCTTGGGCATTTAAAGTCATTCCTTATTTAAGACAACAAGTGAACTACCAGGAAAAAGTTTCCTGTCCAAGAATTCTGAGATGGTTGTCGGCCAAAACCGATAAAAATACAAAATTTCTTGATCTTTTCAATCCCCCTAAGGAAGAAGTAAGTCCAATTCTAATCAAGTTTTTGTTTTAATTAATGATTAAATGATTTCATCATCATTCTTAATATATGTACCAATTTATTTTAGATTGTCCATACGTGGCTTATTCTGACCAACCGAGAGTTGAAGATGTCATTTTTCTTACTTTATGGTCTGTGCAAACTTTATCGGACCCTAAGGTCATTGATGGAATAAAAATGGAATTGTTTGGAGCAACAACCATCATAAGAAAAACAATTTTGGAGGGTGGGGCTATACAATTTTTGAAACAACAACCCATTATGATTATGATCATAATGGTAGTACAGATTTTTCTCCAGATTTTGACGCATCTAGCGAATTTTCTTCATGCAAATGTCAAGACTGAAAGGAAAAACACGATGAAGTGATTAATGCTATTAATGCACTAACTACTTCTGTAAAGAAAATGACATCTAAGAGAGGTGTCATTCCATCAAAGAGGATATCATATCCAGACACTCCACTAGAGATCAAGGCGGCTAAGAGGAGAAGGAAAGATACTTCCAAGGAATCATCAAGATTGCAATGCCTCTATCTTTGTCTTGCACCGATGTTCAGTGTGTAAGGGCCACAGAAAAGCAGCATGAGCTGAAGAAGGTGAATGTACATCATCTGTTCCAAAAAACAAACAAGCATATATCTGTTTCAACAGATGATACATTTGTTGAAAATTATCAAACAGATGTATACATCTGTTGCAACTATTATCTAACCTGTTACATCAGATTCGTTATCTGTTTTAACAGATGAGTCTTATTTTACAACAGATGGGTCATCTGTTCAAAATTATCGTACTGCTCTAATTTACCTATTCAAATTTGTCCCAATAGTTACCATCTGATGCAACATAAGAATCATCTATTGCAACAGATAAAAAATCTGTTGCAACAGATCTCTACTTAGCATTGATAATTTTGGCTTTCTAGGTGGATGTCACAGCTACTGCCGAAGAGCATAATATGACAGTTGATAATCCATCAATTGCTTTCAAAGATGAAGAAAAAGTGGAGACTGCTAGTTTGGGAGAACGAAAGAATTACCCATTTGAAGGGTTCAACATCTCGGACGAGGCTCCAAAAAACCTAATACAGTTGATCAACGACTATTCAAAATGGATTGCCGATGGGCTGTTAAAGCATCATGTCGACAGGTACATAAATCAATTTTATGGATATTGGTTTATACAATTCTTGTTGTAAGAACCTGACATTAACACATATAAATCATCATGTAGAAAACAAAATGACAAGCGCTACAAAGTGAACGAATCGAGTCTTGGTTTTGATATGTCCGACTTTGTTGTTGCACATCCCAAAATGAAGAATTGGTTCTATTTGATGTCACATCCCCAAACTTGCTGGAATGATGAGGTTTAAAGGCCATATATATTACTATTAATTAATACTTTATTTAATTGCATCTGTGTATTGATTTTTTCATCACGTAATCCAAAATATTTGATAATATATGTAGCACATCGATGTCATTTTTCACTACCTCCGAAAGAAGGCCAAGTTCCAAATACAAGAACAATACAGATACAAAACAGGCAATTATTTGTACAAAGTTTACATCAATAATGCCTACGATAGGTATTGTCAACAGCAGCCCAAAGTTTCCCAAAATGAGGAATGCTTAATTAACATCATCAAAGGTTTTAGCATTCCGAATGGCTTACCTTGGCATTTGGTCGACGAAGTGTACATCCCAATCAATTGTGGTGATGAATTCCATTGGGTGTTGGCTGTCGTCGTTCTAAAAGAGAGGCGCATCTGAGTTTATGACTCGATGTCGCAAAGAAGAAGTTCTGGGCCGTCGTCTGAGATACAAAAACTGGCCAAAATATTGCCTACTTACCTTGATATGAGTGGTTTTTTGGATCAAAAGGTTCGCACTGATTGTCGACGATTGAAGCATACTGGGATAAAATGGCTAATCCATTTGATGTACAATATGTTGATGGAATTGCTCAAAAAACCATTGGTATCCTGTAAGTTTAAGTGTCATGATTTAGTTTCATTTCACAAATTTCACAATGCTTGCATGAACTGCAAGATCTATTTTTTTATAACGCAGGGATTGTGGTCCTTTTGTTGCCGCCTATGCCGAGTATTTGAGCGATGGATTACAAGTACCAAATGATGGACTTGATGCCGGATTACTTCACAAAAGATATGTTGCTCTTTTATGGAAATATGGAAAAGCGAAAACTCAGAAGCCATACGCAACCGACGTTAAAGATCCACGACGACCAAAGCCAAATTCCATAGCACTGGATGAAGAACAACTTGTACATATTGATTAGATCTTTATAGCTCGAGTCCGTCAATGTAACAATCTATCCTCCTTGGTTTAACTTGTTGATTTATTTGTAGAGTAGATCGTTTGTACTTATAATGATTTTTTTTACATTTCATTTATTTGTTGAGTTATTTTATTTCATGTAATTTCCGAAGGCTTCGATTTATTTTATTCTGTCTATGAATATAATTAATTCTGAGTTTTGAACATGTTAATTGAAATAGAGTACTAGATTCAAATATCGCAACAGATAATATATTTGCTGCAACAGACGACATATCTTATCAGATAGATTTAGACATATATTGCAACATGAGATGCAACACATAGTTCATCTGCTGAAAATTATATAATAGGTCTTCCTACTTTTTTGATTTGCTCCAACAGATTACCGATCAGTTGCAACAGATAAGTTATATATTGCAATAGATCATAAATCTGTTGCGATAGACAGACGGGAAACATCTGCATAATGCAACAGATGACCAACCTATTCCAATAGATAATCAATCTGTCACAATAGGTACAATATCTGTTACGATAGACATAAAATCTGTTGCATTATAAAAATTCAACTTTGCCAGACATAAAAATTATTGCCCCTATAAGTATAGTGAATTGGCTTGAAATGAAAATTTGTTATCGTGTTCGTCTCTGTCTTTGTACATGTTCTTTTTTATACACGGGCTCCAACAATTTAGTTAGTACCCCATATGATCCGACCCATTGTATCTTTCCCACAATGGTGTCGCACACACCGGTCATTTGTGTGTCGGTCGGCAAACACTCCATGTATGCAAGCGAGTACGGCCCGCACACTGCACCAATTGTATTTTTTAGGAGCTGGATGTTCTTATTTCAACCTTCAAAAACCCATGATTCCTTCACCAAGACTTCAGTCGGCAAATGATCCATCAGCTTACTCTACGTCAACAACTTGGGCAACAACTTCAAGAGTGGCTGCATGTGGGTTAAAAATTTCTTCTCGCTGAACACAGGTAGGTTGCAGTCATAAACCTTAATCTTTTCCTCATATAGTAGTATCTCAACAGTGAGAAAATGGGTGACATCCACGTTCATGACTGCAAGGATTCTCTTTGCCTTGGTCCAGCTCTTGTCGTGTGGATATGGCCTCTTTCCTCTAATATATTTAATCATTTCTTCATCCCATTGGAACGTAGAAACTAACTGATCAAATCACAGGCCATCAGAATCAGCTAGATTATGAAGATCAGCGTACCTATTTTTGAAATTATTGTAGAAATTGAGGTCCATTATCCTATCAGCAGCATCAAAAGCATCTGAGTACGCTAATTGTCTGCCCCTCATGAGGCATAGAATTTTATCAACATACTGTGGTATAAGAAGATAATTTTTAAATAGTTTAATAATTGTAAAGAATAAATGCACAGTGGAAAGAATCCGATGCAGAGGGTTCTCTGAATCAGTTCACAGATTACCCAGCCAACGCAACTTATGCAATAGATGTGTTTTATGTTGCAACAGAATACCAAGCTGTTGCAACAGATTACACATCTACTGCATAGATTCTTCTTCATGGAGTAGATTGGAAGGGTAGGTTAGCAAAAGTAAACTTACCTTGTCCTCGTACCACACGCACATATTTGTCATATTCGAGAAGTCTTTAGCGGTAAATGAATGCATGGTGTATTCTTTTTTAACCTTCATTTTGATGAATTCTTCTAGTTTCTTCTTCTTCTCCTTACCATGCGCCGCAAATATGTCCACCTTCTTTGGCGGCCCCTGAACTTCAACAACTATTGGAGCGAGGGGAGTTGCACTTTTTGCTAATTTTAAAACAGAGAGAATTTATCTAATTTTTATTCTCTTCCTCCTAACCTCCACTGTAGGAGTGCATAGCTCTCTCACCTCATTGGATGGTATGACACCTCTCCTAGATTTTAACTCCTTGGCAGCTTCAGCAATAGCCTCTAGCTTGTCGAGGAGTTTATCCTCTCTGTCCTTGCACACTTTGTATTTGTAATGAGAATATGAGGGTGTGGAGGGGTAAGAGGGACCACTATAAGGGTGGGAGGGACTGGTGTAGGGGTGAGAGGGAGGACCTATGCAAGGGGTGTTTTCAAACATATTTATTTTTCGCTGAGCACCAACATGCTCATAATCAAGACTGGCAGCAGAAGCAGAAGCAGGATAGCTTCCACCATCACAAACAACTCCACCAGCAATACCCCCAGAAGAAGCACCCGAATCTGTTGCAGTTTGAGTTAGGTCGTAAAGAGCTTTAATATTTGACTGACCTTGCGTAACTGCTCTTCTTATGGATGTTGCTCCATCTAATTCCTTCTTTATTAAATCCACCATTGGGTCTTCTTTTGTATCAACAAGACCCAGAGTAAGAAAAAAGTCATCCCCAGCTCATCAATGATAGGCACGATCCAAGAATGCACAACCTATAAAAAATAACAGGAGGAATTTAAATAATATAATAATAATTTGCAGTCAGTTGGGTTACATGGGGCTTGGGTTATGTTAACACAGCCAACTTATGCAACAGACGATCTAGCTACCGTAACAGTTGATCTGTATATTGAAATAGATTGATAATATGTTGCATCAGAATACCCATCTGTTGCATAATTTATAGTAGATGGGTAGTCTATTGGGTAGGGTTCAGAGAACAGAGCAACATATGGTTAATCTGTTGTGAAATATGGATCGTCTGTTATAACAGATTACCCATTGCACCAGTTACAGTTAACGGGTAATCTCTTGCAACAGATGGAACATCTATTTTAATATCTTTCTTTGAGGCAAATTATTTTAGTTGAAAGAATACGTACTGCATCATCCGGAGGGTTAAAGAGATCAGTCTCATTAATATTTTTTTGCTGCTCTCTACTACAGCCAACCACCTAAGGATCCTTGAATGAGAAACCTTATTTGGGTAATCCATAAAATGCTTTTGGAGGGGAGGAATAGATTCACATGCCCAAGCCTAAAAATTTTAAACAGGAAGCAAGCAAAAAAAAAGTCACAAGTATATTCAATATAAATTAATGAATGAGTAAAAATAGTAATCAATTTTACCATGAAAGCCCAAGGAAATTTGTATAATGTGGTCGTCTTTGGCTTTAGCTCTTTCAGTAAATATTTGACAGTCAAGATTAGCTGTCGTAGCCCCAGGGATAATCATTGAATCTCCCAAAATCATCAGCAAACTCCAACAAATCACATTCTATGACTTTCTTGACGTCTCTTGCCAATAAAATGGAATGGACAAACCAAACTAAGCATAATTTCTCCCTGTAGTGCTTTGTCATGTCTTTATTCTTGAGATCCGCTATCAAATCCTTCACTTTGTAGCTAGGTCCAAAAATGCCCAACAACCCATCTTTTTTTACCTTGCGTTTGTTGGACCCTTTGTGGGGTGTTTTCTTGATGGCAGGTTCTTATGAACGATCGCATCTCAAGTTCGTCACAACGGCAAACTCTTTCAATCCAAAACAAACCGGCATGCCACAATAGTTGATCCAAACTTTATTCATATTATTTCCGCCCTCCTTCGGATATCTATCATCCCCCGCATACATGATCCTACGCTTGAGAAGGCCATATACTATGATCATTAGGAAACGGAGAGGGCGTGGCCCAGACAGCTCAAGAAAGTGTGCAAATCAGCTCTTCTTAAAAAGTCCATCTATGGTTTCCTTCTTCATAATACTCCTAAGTTCGTCAAAAGGTTTCTCCAACTGATATTTAAGTACAAGATCACCAAATACTGCATTAGTGTTATTCATCGGCATCGCAACTTGAAACTTGTCAATACTAATGGTTTTGACAGAATCATACTGGAATTTTAATATTATTTCACGTCCCATTGGTGAGGAGGAGTTATCACTTTCCTTGGGTTCATTTTGCCCTGACTGAGATTGTTCTGGAAGTTCCTCCAAATCTATCTATACTCTAGCTTTTTTTGTTTGGTGATCAAAAGTTGATCTACTTTCTCCACTTTCTGTTTCTTTTCTTTTGGGAGACATCTTTTAACTACAAACAAAAGAAAAATAAAAAATACATTGCATTTGATGTCTGCATAATTTTTTTAAAAAGGGTGAGACAAATTTCAATAAATTATTCTTACCACATAACCAAAAAAAATACTCCAATGGACAACCCATCAGTTGGAATGGATGGAGAACCCGAATATGTTTGAAGACCTATTTAATAACTCCCCAAATATATTCCACCTGTTGAAACAGGTGGAGAAATTTTAATAAATTATTCTCTGCCACATTACAAGAAAATACTCCAACAGATAACCCATCAGTTGGAACAGATGGGGAATATGTTTGAAGACCTATTTAATATCTCCCAACAGATCTTTCACCCGTTGCAACAGATGGACCACCACCACCACAACCAATGCCACCAAGGTCACCGACACTACCATCAAAAAACACAAATACCAACACCACCAACAACACCACAAACATCATCCAACAATACCACGATAGTCAACAAAATATTGAGAGAAAAAATAGAGTTTTATCGGGTGCTTCATATTTTTTAAGCATCGAAACTCAAAATTTTTAACCCATTCTCAAAGATAATACAACTAAAAGTCTTCTTTTTTATCATTAACTAAAAAGCCCTGTTTTTTTAGAATAAAGAACAAATGTAGAACTCTTCTCGAATTCTGTTACATGCGAAGATAGAGAAAACAACAGATACAAGCGGGAATAAAGTTGAAAAAAACAATTATATGTAGTAATAAATGGAAAGAAAATCGACCTATTTTGAAGTGTTGAGCAATATGTTGAGTAGTTGTTTGTATTGTTGAGAGGGAGAGAACGCCCCGAGAGAGAGAGAGAGAAAAGAGAGAACTTAAGATTTGAAATGAAAAGTTTTTTGCGCAAATGGATGTTTGTATGGATTGATTTGTAATTTTGAAAAAGAATGACAAGTTTTTAAATTGCTAATTTGGTCTGAATTGATCTTAATTAATTTTAGAAATTTTAAAAGATATAGTTTTTAAAACATTGATTTGATGAAAACTTATTTCTACTCAGAGTGATCGATCGATGACTCGGGTCGAGATGAATGCAATACCAGCGCCATGCAATTGCAAAGACTTGATTGGATTTATAGCTGACCCTGCGAGTTCATTTATTCATCCCTAGTTCCACCTAAATCAACTTAGGTACTATCATTATCCTAACATTGAGTTGATGAGAACTCATTTCAACTTAGAGTGGTCGATCGACAACTCAGACCGGGATGAACGTAATACCGATGCCATGTAATTGCAAAGAGTCATTTGAATTTGTAGTTGACCCTGAGAGCTCACTCATTCATCCCTAGTTCCACCTAAATCAACTTAGGTACTATCACTATCCTAATATTGAGTTGATGAGAACTTATTTTAACTCAGAGTGATCGATCGACGACTCGGGTCGGTATGAATGCAATACCAATGCCATACAATTACAAAGACTCTATTGGATTTATAGTTGACCCTGCGATCTCATTCATTCATCCTTAGTTTCACCTAAATCAATTGCTATGAAATCTGTTACAACAAACGACTAAGCTGTTGAAAATTTTTAAACAGGTACATACATGTTGCAACAGATGACATATCTGATTTAATTATCAAATAGATATTTGCATCTGTTGTGACAGATGACTGAGCTGTTGGAAATTTTCAAAAAAATATTTATATCTATTGTAACATATGACATATCTGATTTTATTAATTATCGAATTAACATTTTCATCTGTTGTCACAGATGACTGAGCTTTTGGGATTTTTAAACAGATATTTATATCTGTTGTAATAGATGACTGAGCTATTCGGATTTCTAAACAGATATTTATTTATGTTGCAACAGATGACATATCTGTTTGAAAATCTTTTTATCTCTTTTAATTTTAAAGCAAGAAGCTTCTGGTCCGAGTAGATAATATCAAGTAGTAGTACTTACTACTAAAGACGATAAAAAATATTTCTTGGATATCTCAAAAGTGAGTTCATTGATCAATCTTGTCTTGTCTTTTCAATGTCAGTACTCTTAGTCTTCCTCGTGCCCCTCAAATTATTAATAAAATTAATGAATATTGAAAACCACCACATCTACGTACACAATACATCTATAGAAATTATCTCATCTCTTCCTTCAACTGCAGTTTATTTTATTCAACTCTCATTTTTTCTCTCTCCTCTTTAGGGTCACAACCTTTTTTTTCTCTTTTCTCTTCTCTTCTCATAAAGATGTTTTCATATCTAAACCCATCCATATTTTTCCTCGACTTAAATTTCTGTTTTGATCCTCTTTTTGATATTAAGATATGGTTTATTATTGCTCTTTCATTCTCGTCTTCTTCTTTGCATGTTATTTACATCTGTTTTAATTATTATTTACCCATATCATATTTATTAAAATTTTTTTAAGAAACTTGTAAGTGTTGAATAAACTATCCGAGATTTTCTATTACAATATGAGAAAAAAGTCATCTGTTGGGAAAAGTTTAAAAACCTTATTGACAGTATCATTTTTTTGTATGTATTTTATTTGTTTCATTATTGTTGATGCATTTATTGATGTTGTTGGTGGGGTTGGCGTTGTTGGAACTTGTGGTGTTGTTGATCGTTCTGGCACAAAGGATGTTGCTTCTTTGTTGTTGATGGCGTTGTTGGAACAAATGTTGTTTCTTTTTTGTTGATGTTTATGCTGTTTTTGATGTTGGAAATGATGGAGAAATTGTTGAAACAAATAAAACCACCAGAAAGGCTGGTTTGATGTATTTCATCAGACTCCACATCTGTTGCAACAGACTCTACATCTGTTGTAATAGACTCCACATCTGTTGCAACATACTCCACCTCTGTTGCAACAGACTCCACATCTGATGAAACAGATAGACAATGTTCTTTTTGTGACATCAATTTTTTTCCTCTTTTTTGTACATATAAGGAACTGACAGTTGATCAACTTTTGACGGACTATCTCAAGAGGCTGCAGTAAAGATGGGATCGGAGGAATAAGCTGCTTGTAGATGGAACCACTTCATATATGGGAGGTATGTATTACTGATAATGTTATCATGAAAACACACATGGAGTGCACTGATTTTGTGAATGATATTTTTACTAATTAGTCATTGATCGTTCAAACAAGATGTCTGCAATTTTATAGTTAAGTTTAGTAGGTCTAAACTGATAAGGCTGAGGACCATGAATATGGTTCTGATAGCCTGTTATGATTTAATGCCGGTTGTTGCTCATGTTTATTTGTTAAGCATTGTGAAGGGAACTAATTTTTGTGTCATTGTAAAGAGATTCAATAGTGATTGGACTAACTTTTAGGGTGCATTGGACCCTTAGAGGGCCTTCGAAGCTTAGCACTGCATCTAATAAGAACAAAAAAATAACATATTTATTGCCCTGGCCAAAATTTATATGCTTGGGTTGCTCACTCGGGGTGATGATTTTATGCCAGAATATGCGGTAGGAGAATACTTTCGAAGAAAAATGGGTGATTGATGGAAGACTATATCATCTGAGAGCTAATTGAAGAAGAGACATAGGGTAGAAAGTAACTTCTAACGAATCTGGCCGGTGAAATTATCTTAACAGATGCGGGATCTGAATCAAGTACAAATATGAAAGTATATCCGATAATGTAATTTCATCTGTTGTGTCTCTGAAAGAAAAACAATGTAGATGGACACTTTGCTAGGGAGCTGGGTGGTCGGGATTATCACCTAGATAGAAAATAGGAGAAGACCAACAAAGAAGCCTCACTGGCATCGAGGGTAGAAATGATGTACAACTGGTCTAGAAAACTTTTGCCAACAACAACTGCAGTTAAAATAAGGAATCTAAGTGAAGGCGGCAAATTTTTGAATTTTAAATTTCATCCCATGTCTTCTTGTTTGTGTTTCCGATTAGGTCATCAGGTCCACTGCCGTTGACCTAATCGGAACCACAAACGAGATTGAAAGGCAAATAGAGTATCATTACTTCCTTAGCAATATAGTTATAATTGATTGTGTTTTCTTGACTTGACATGCTTTCAATATTCCTTGGAGAAGATCAGATGTTTGCTGTAGTGTTTGAATCCCGATAATTTTTAAGCTTGCCTTCAGCTTGTTGGTTTTGTGTTCAAGCTGGTCGTTGCCCTCTTTGAAGTTGACAAAGAGTTCCTCGTCTCTTGTGAGCTCAATCAGGAATACTACCTTCAAAGTTGTGGCATTCTAGAAGCCCTTCAGAACACTTTCTTCAGAAGCCTTAAAGGATACATGGAGGGTCTCTGTGTTTGTTTTAGGTCAAAATATGTTGATACACGTTGAAAATGTGGTCCAAAAAGTTGAACAACACACTTTTATCTAGCGTTGCTCCATGCATCTTGCTCAACTAATTTGATAAATTAGTAAGCATGAAATTATGTAGCATGTGATCTAAACCGGCTCTACCAAGCCTATCAAACATTACGTAACTCTAAGCTCATTACTCTATCAAAAAAATATGACCGAGTTAGTGCACAAATCGAATGAGCTCAATCTCTCAGCCTTTCTGCTGATTGCTCTTCTCCAATATAGATGACAAGATATCTGCTATGCAAAATTCTACACCATCGCCAGACATGTTCCCAGGCAATCATGTCTGGCGATTGTGTAGACTTTTGCATAGCAGATATCTTGTCATCTATATTGGAGAAGAGTGATCAGCAGAAAGGCTGACAGATTGGGCTTTTTTTCTATGTGCACTAACTCGGGCATACTATTTTGATAGGGTAATGAGCTTGGAGTTACGTAACATTTGATAGGCTTGGTAGAGCCAGTTTAAATCACATGATACGTAACTCCATGCTTACTAATTTATCAAATTGGTAGATCAAGATGCATGGAGCAACGCTCGATAAAAGTGTGTTGTTCAACTTATGGGACCACATCTTTAACGTGCATCAACATATTTTGACCTAAAATACACACAGAGACCCTCCATGTATCCTTTAAAGCTTCTGAAGAGAAAGTGTTCTGAAGGGCTTTTAGAATGCCACAACTTTGAAGGTAGTGTTCCTAATCGAGATCACAAGAGACGAGGAACTCCTTACCAACTTTGAAGACGGTAACGACCAGCTTGAATACAGAATTAACAAGCTGGAGGCAAGCTTGAAAATTATCGAGATTCACATACTACAGCAAGCATTTGATCTTCTCCAAGGAATATTGAAAGCATGTCAAGGCAAGAAAACACAATTAATTATAACCATATTGCTAAGGAAGCAATGATACTCTATTTGCCTTACAATCTCATTTGTGGTTCTGATTAGGTCAACGACAGTGGACCTGATCAGAAACACAAACAAGAAGATGGGATAAAATTTAAAATTCAAAAATTACCGTCTTCGCTTAGGTTTCTTATTTTTACTGCAGTTGTTGTTGGCGTAAGTTTTCTAGACTTGCTGAACATCATTTCTACCTTCGATGCTCGTAAGGCTGCTTTGTTGGTCTTCTCCTATTTTCTACCTAGGTGATAATCCCGATCATGAAGCTTCCTAGCAAAGTCTTCATCTGCATTGTTTTTTCTTTCAGAGACACAACAGACGAAATTACATTACCGGATACACTTTCATATTTGCACTTGATTCAAATTTCGCATCTGTTATGATAATTCCATCGGCCAGATTTGTTAGAAGGTACTTTTTACCCTGTGTCTCTTCTTCAATTAGCTCTCAGATGATATAGTCTTCCATCAACAACCTATTTTCCCTTGAAAGCATTCTCCTACCGCACCTTCTAGCATATAATCATCAACCCAAGCGAGCAACCCAACCATATAAATTTTGGCCAGGGCAATAACTATATTGGTTTTCCATTCTTGTTTGATGCAGTGCAAGGCTTCGAGGGCCCTTTAAGGGTCCAATGTATACTTAAAGTTAAGTCCAATTGCTATTGGTTCTCTGAAGCGACGAAAAATATTAATCTCTTCTCAAAACTTGACACACATAAACACAAGCACCAACCATCAGCAATTCATAACAGGGTATCTGCACCATCTTCATGAGGTCCTCAGCCTTATCAATTTCGAACCCATCAAACTTAACGGTATAATGTAGGATCTTATTTGAATGATCAATGCCTAATCGGTTAAAAACTGTATTCATAAAAATATTGTACTTTGTGTGTGTTATCCCGGTAACCTTATCAGTAATACATACTTAACTCCCACACATATGATAGTGGATCCATTTGCATGCACCTCATTCTTCCTAGCCCATCTATGGCTTAAATTGAATAAACAGATAAATAGCTTGTTGTAACAGATGACACATCTGTTTATATTGTCAATCAATTAGAGACATCTGTTACGACAGTGATCACCCTGTTGCAGAAATCAAACAGATATATACATCTGTTGAAAAAAGATTGCCAATATGTTGTAAGTTATCTAACAAAAAGAATATATTTTGTAACAGATTACCCATCTATTAGATTTATGTTAAAGCAATTTTCTATTCTTTCCGAGATACAATAATTTATAAATAGGTCCCTCCTTACAAATATGGATGATCCAGATTCGTACAAGAATATTCATATCGAGTCCTTGCGTGAACTTCAAAGGCAGTTTGATTGATGAACTCCAGAGAGATATTTGGCTGACTTCGGAGCAAGGCTGCTGGATGAATGAAAGATGTTTGATTGACAATAATAATAATAATATTAGTAATAATAAGGAGGTAATGTTTTTATTTTAGCAATTATTTTTCTCCTTTTGTATATCAAATCTACCCAAGGGATTCAAAAGTCTATGAACATTCATTTCATTTTGTTGTAGACTTTAAATTTTTAATTCCTATTTAGTAATTAATAATAATCATTCTGTTTATTCCTTGTTCTCAACATGTCGACGGTTGGTGGTAGGGATTAAGCAGCAAATTTGTGTCAACAGTTAGAGGTTAATCTGCTACAACAGATTGATCATATATTGCACCTGGCGGTTATTAATAAAAAAGGGTTATTGTTGTTATTGAGAGGGTGAAAAGAAAGACATGACTCGGAGTTCTGATTATTCAATATGAAAAATATTTCATAAATAAATAACAAGGAAATAAATAATAAACACAATTTTAATAACTGATCGTGACTTTTCACCATTTTTGTTTTTGAATTTATTTTTTAAATTAGTTATTATATAATAAAATGATTATTATTTTACTAAGGAATTTGAAAAGGTATTTTTTTTATTATAAAATAAAAAAGTAAGAAAATTTGGATTAATGATATGATGATATAGTTATTTTTTTTTAAAAAAATAGATTATATGTTGCAACAATTAAATTATTTGATGCAATAGGTTCATTGTGATTGCAACAGATGAAATATCTGTTGTCACAGATGATTTATCTGATGCAACCTATATCGAGTCACAACTCAATAAAAGAAGTTCTTGGAAAGAATTAATTAATAATAATAATCTGAAAAGTCATGACTTATCATAATATTTCTTAATTTAATTAATTCATTATTTTTTACATTAATAAAAAATGTAATTAATAAATGTAGGTGAACAGTTAGATTATATGTTGCAACAGATATGTTATCTCATGCAACATATTTTATATTTGTTGCAATAGATAATATATCTATTGTCACAGATGTGTTATCTGATGCAACAGATATAGAATTTGTTGCCACAACTCAATAAAAATGGTTCTTCGAAAGACTAATTAATGATAATAATCTGAAAAGTCATGACTTATATCACAATATTTATTTTTTTAATTTAATCAAAAATTTAATTAATGTATGGAGGTGAATAGTCACATCTTTTTGCCTCTCATTCAAATTCAATCCTATATAAATAGGTCTGTCCTTACTTAATCGTTCATTCAAATACACACTCTATTTATTTATTGCGTCTCGTCTTTCATATTACACTCTAAAAGATAAGATTATGCCTGACCCAGTGTGGGACATTGCTTTTTTGCAAGACACCGTGAATGAACTTTGGAATCAAGTTCGTGATCTACAATGGGAATTGGGAGGAGTTAGATCAAGAATGCTCCGCGAGATACGTAGGCTGAGGAGGGTCTTGCTACTTCCGGTTGAAGATTGGCCGGCTGGCAATGATGATGTTGATAATAATAATAATAATAATAGTAATAATAATAATAATAATAATAATAATAATAATAATAATAATAATAAGACTATTATTTTTCTTTTAGTCTATTATATGTATTTTTATTTGTTTAATAAATAAATTATGTTTGATCTTTGACGTTTTAATCCATATTTAATTTTTATTCTGTCTATTATCTTCTCAACAAACATTTCGACAATTTGACGTAAAAAGGAATAATTTAGAATCTAGTAGCAATAGCAAGATTTATCTATTGAGTTTGTGGCAGGGGTTGATTAATGTTGTTTCAAACAGATTAATCATTCGTTGCAACAGATAATTAGTCTGGTGCAATAGATAAATATTCTGATGCAATAGATAACTAGTCTGGTGCAACAGATAAACATCCTGATACAACAGATAATATGATGATGCAACATATAAATAGTCTGATGCAACAGATTACTCATCTGATACACCAGATGATTGATCTGTTTAAATTGTGGGCACTTGTGCTGGATTCATAATCGGGGTTCTATCTATTGTTGGAAAAACAAAAGTGTACCCAGATGACAAATACGAATAAAAATCATAATTTTACTTACCAAAGTAACCTATGAAGTAATGCCAAAGTGGAAAGTGATGTAGTAACAAAATTTGACCTAAGAAATTGGTCAGATCGCAGCAGTAGCAATGTACTAACAACAACAACAATAAATGGTCGACAAGAAGAAGATGATGAATAAAGCAGCAGAAACAGAAACAATTAACAACAAAAATCGCTAAGAGAGAGAAAATAACAATGGATGAGAAGAGAGAGAAAGACGCCTTTTTTCCCTCTGTTTTTCGTTATTTTAGGTATACATTGGGATCAAAGTATAAATTTAAAAACTTATGGGTTATTTTAAAACCTCCTCAACTTTCTTAATACATAATAAAGTAATTGTCACCTCCAACTAATAATTAAGACTTGTGTCACCTATACTTCATTTTAAAACTCTTTTGTCACCTGTGGCCCAAACCCCCGAAAGAGTTACCACTTAGAAACAATGTCTTAGTGTGTTTCCTCACGTGAATTGGGCTCTTTTGTCCTATTAAAAATGTCTCCTACATATAAAAGGAGTGGTTTAATGTAAATTGTGTGGACAAAAAACTACCAATATTAAAATAAAATCTATTATATTTATTCTTTCAAAATTAGTTAATGTAAATTGTGTGGACCAAAAACTATCAATATTAAAATAAAATCTATTATATTTGTTCTTTCAAAAATTAGTAGGATTCTTTATTTTAAAAAATATATTATTTTCTTACCATATATTTTAGGACTTTTTAATCTTAAATTTTAAATATTATAAATATGAAAATAGTAAAAAGATGATTTTGTCTATCACAGAAATTTTTAATGAAGGGCAAAAAATTTAAATCACTTTTCTAAGGACCTTCACACTTTTAATATATTACAGATATAGATTATAGATATAGATATAGATATAGATATAGATAAAAATATAGATTCTATTTCAAACAAGCTAAGTTGTACAATCCTAGTCCTGGACTAATAAAGTTAACTTTTTTTACTTCTTCGGTCGTATTTATGTGCCAAAATTTAGTAGTATGATTAGGACTCTTATTTGCCAAAAATCAGGCAGAATAGTTAGGACTTTTTAAATAATGGTGGTTCATTATTTTTCTAAAACTATAGTATTTATGTATAATTATAATTTGAAAAAAATAGTAAAAAAATGATTTTGTCTAAA
>NW_025885553.1:21864-25539 GCF_002878395.1 Capsicum annuum
TTTCTTAAAGTTGGTTTTACTGTTTTTCCTGAAAGTAGTTTGAACTTCATATTGATAGTTCTTCAACTGTTTGAACTTGTGTTTAAAATTCTTGAAACTTCATTTTGATATTTCTTAAGTTGGTCGAACTTGTGTTGAAGTTCTTGTTGATCATATACAGATTTTGTTTTTGTAACCAAAAAATAATAATCTTAAGGAATTTATCTTAATAATTTGTATTTTTGGATTTCTGGAGATTGAAGTTTTTTGATTTCTACTCTGTTTGAACTTAATAGTGATTTGAAGATATAAAAACTTCATCACAAGCTAAAATATATTTGGTTGATAATTAGAAAATCACAAAAACTTCATTGTTAAACTAGAAACAAGTTGTTTAAAGTTTTAAAATTTATTGTTAGTATTCTGACATAGTAAATTGATTGTCTCTTTGTAACAACAAAAAATGACTATTGAAAATCAATTTAATAATGAAATGATGAATGTCGCAACATCAACTATTGTTACTTCAAGCCGTTTGAATTTTTTTTCCTCCATGGCATCGACAGAAAAAAAAAATAGGGTGGATTTTACAAGACGACAGCAGAAGATTTTCTTTTATTTGACTATATTAAGTCTACAAAGGTTCATCACAGAACGTGTTCTAGAGTTTTTGAAAGAAACACAGAAAAAATGATTTATAGTAACGAAATCTTCAAAACACTCATATTAGTTGTGTAAGAACTATATATTGAATGGCCTACAAGATGACTTGTACAATGTGTACAACAATATGAAGACCTCTAAGAAACTCTAGGAGGCTTTGAAAAAGAAGTATATAATTGAGGACGCAGGAATGAAGAAATTCACTGTTGCAAGATTTCTGGACCTTAAGATGGCAGATAGTAAAACTATAGTTACCCAAGTTCAAGAACTTAAAGTCATGATCCATGATTTCCTAGCGAAAGGTATAAACTTAGTTAATATCTTTGTTGAACATATCAATTTTGTTCTTGATACTCACAGAATCTTTGATATAGGTTTGATTGTGAACGAGACTTTTCAAGTAGCTGCTATAATTGAGATGTTACCACCTTTGTGGAAAGACTTCAAAAGCAACTTAAAATACAAGCACAAGAAGATGTCTATTGAAGACCTCACTGTGAGGTTAAGCATTGAATAGGACAACAAGGCAGTCGAAAAGAGGTCTCGAGGGAATTCTGCAATAAGCGGAGCGAAATTATTGAAGATGGCTCTAATAAATCAAAGAAAAGAAAGAAAACATCAAGAAAACAAGGCAATCCTCCTAAGAAGAAATTCAAAGAAAATTTCTTTAACTATGACAAAGTTGTCCACAAGTATGCAGATTGTCAGGCTCCCAAGAAGGGCAAGAAAAAGGATCAAGCCAACATAGCTGAATCCAAAGCTAATGTGGACGATCTACGTACTATAATTATGATAGGCATCTAATACATTTTTAAGTGGGAAAAATAACATAAATATACACCATAACTTACCATATTTATACAAATCATCACACTTATAAAGTAATTACAAAAATTCCAATTAATTATGTATCTTCGTAGGATGTCTCGAGGAGCTAATTATGAATTTCGACAAAACCAAAATCAAAAAAAATATATCGAGATCTAATTATATATCTTTACTCAAAAAAATATTTCGTTAGATGTATTATATATCTCGACAGATCCAAATCAGAAAAAATATATCTGGACCTAATTATGTATCTTTACGCAAAAAAAATGTATATTTGTTGGATGTATTATGTATCTTAACAGACCCTAAATCAAAAAATATATATCATGAGCTAATTATGTATATTTACAAAGGAAAAAAATGTTTCTTAGTTGGATGTATCTAAAGATAATTATGTACTCAACAGGCCAAATATTGGGACTTTCAGTAATTATGAAAATATAGAGACTTTCTGTAATTAAACTCCAAACTATCAGAATTTATGTTGTTTGATTTGAATTTTTCTACCCTTCATTACAACGCCCTCCTTTAGACAAAATCATCTTTTTACTATTTTTTTTCAAATTATAATTATACATAAATACTATATTTTTAGAAAAATAATGAACCACCATTATTTAAAAAGTCCTAACTATTCTGCCTTATTTTTGTCAAATAAGAGTCCTAATCATACTACTTAATTTTGGCACATAAATACGACTGAAGAAGTAAAAAAAGTTAACTTTATTAGTCCAGGACTAGGATTGTACAACTTAGCTTGTTTGAAATAGAATCTATATTTTTATCTATATCTATATCTATATCTATAATCTATATCTGTAATATATTAAAAGTGTGAAGGTCTTTAGAAAAGTGATTTGAATTTTTTGCCCTTCATTAAAAGTTTTTGTAATAGACAAAATCATCTTTTTACTATTTTCATATTTATAATATTTAAAATTTAAAATTAAAAAGTCCTAAAATATATGGTAAGAAAATAATATATTTTTTAAAATAAGGAATCCTACTAATTTTTGAAAGAACAAATATAATAGATTTTATTTTAATATTGATAGTTTTTCGTCCACACAATTTACATTAACTAATTTTGAAAGAATAAATATAATAGATTTTATTTTAATATTGGTAGTTTTTTGTCCACACAATTTACATTAAACCACTCCTTTTATATGTAGGAGACATTTTTAATAGGACAAAAGAGCCCAATTCACGTGAGGAAACACACTAAGACATTGTTTCTAAGTGGTAACTCTTTCGGGGGTTTGGGCCACAAGTGACAAAAGAGTTTTAAAATGAGGTGTAGGTGACACAAGTCTTAATTATTAGTTGGAGGTGACAATTACTTTATTATGTATTAAGAAAGTTGAGGAGGTTTTAAAATAACCCATAAGTTTTTAAATTTATACTTTGATCCCAATGTATACCTAAAATAATATAAAACAGAGGGAAAAAAAGGCGCCTTTCTCTCTCTTCTCATCCATTGTTGTTTTCTCTCTCTTAGCAATTTTTGTTGTTAATTGTTTCTGTTTCTGCTGCTTTATTCATCATCTTCTACTTCATCTTCTTCTTGTCGATCATTTGTTGTTGTTGTTGTTGGTACAACACTACTGCTGCGATCTGACCAATTTCTTAGGTCAAATTTTGTTACTACATCACTTTCCACTTTGGCATTACTTCATAGGTTACTTTGGTAAGTAAAATTATGATTTTTATTCATATTTGTCATCTGGGTACACTTCTGTTTTTCCTACAATGGATAGAACCCCGATTATGAATCCAGCTCAAGTGCCCACAATTTAAATAGATCAATCATCTGGTGCATCAGATGAGTAATCTGTTGCATCAGACTATTTATATGTTGCATCATCATATTATCTGTTGCATAGACGTATTATCTATTATATCAGGATGTTTATCTGTTGCACCAGACTAGTTATCTATTGCATCAGAATGTTTATCTGTTGCACCAGACTAATTATCTGTTGCAACGAATGATTAATCTGTTTGAAACAACATTAATCAACCCCTGCCACAAACTCAATAGATAAATCTTGCTATTGCTACTAGATTCTAAATTATTCCTTTTTACGTCAAATCATCGAAATGTTTGTTGAGAAGATAATAACAGAATAAAAATTAAATATGGATTAAAACGTCAAAGATCAAACATAATTTATTTATTAAACAAATAAAAATACATAT
>NW_025885554.1:0-1383 GCF_002878395.1 Capsicum annuum
GATGTGGCTCGGATTTGCGGCCAATGTGTTGAGTGAAAAGGAGCCAAGTCACGGCTCCAACCCCACAGATTGTACACCCCATTGTCCACCCCTTTGCATCCTCAGCTTGACATATCAATGGACTTCGTGTCAGGAATACCTAGAACTAAAAGGGGGCGGGATACTATTTTTGTCGTGGTGGATCGATTTTCCAAGATGGCTCACTTTATTCCTTGTTCTAAATGCGATGATGCGCCTAGTGTAGCCTCTTTGTTTGTTGATAATATTGTAAAACTTCATGGTGTTTCGAGGACCATAGTGAGTGATAGGGATTCTAAATTCCTAAGCCACTTTTGGAAGTCCATGTGGGGTAGGCTCGGTACTAAGTTGTTGTTTTTGACTTTATGCCACCCATAAACCGATGGACAAACGAAAGTAGTAAATAGGACCTTAGGGTCTATGCTACGATCCAGGGTTAAGGTAAAAATGACTTCTTGGGAGGATCACTTACCGTTGATTGAGTTTGCTTATAATCGTGTTATACACTCAAGCACGGGGATGACACCCTTTGAGTGTGTATACAGCATCAACCCCCTTACCCCTTTGGATTTAACCTATTTGCCTAGTGATCTTATGATCAGCTTAGATGGAAGAAAACAGGCTGAGGCCATGAAGAAGCTACATAAGAAGGTGAGGTTGCGGTTAGAGAAGAAAAAACAAGAAGTTGCAAAGCAAACCAACAAAGGAAAAAGAAAGCTCATTCTTGAACTGGGAGATTGGATGTGGGTGCACCTAAAGAAGGATAGATTCCCATCTAAAAGGAATGCTAAGTTGATGCCGCGGGGTGATGTCCCATTCCAAGTATTAGAAAGGATCAACGACAACGCCTACAAGATTGATCTACCCCCGAAATATCAAGTACACAACACTTTCAACGTGTGTGAACTCTCTCGGTTAGAAATGATGGAGGATGGAAATAATCCAAATTTGAGGACAAATTTCCTTCAGGATGGAGAGGATGATACGAGAATTCCTAGCTCGAGACCTTTCACACGAAGCCAAGCGCGTGAGTTGCAACGACTCCAAGCCTTGTTCATATCCTTGGCCTTGTGTGAGGCCCTTGTGAGCCCATCCAAGGGCCTATACTTATTAAAATGTGAAGAGGCCCAACAAAATACCCCAAACCCACCCACTTAATACTAAGGGTATTTTGGTCTTTTGTCCTTCCTTTGTAATTGACTATATAAGTTATTTGTTAGGCCTAGTCTTGTGGTAGTTTATTTATGATATTTTGAGAACACAATACTTGTAATATTTTGAACTTTTCTCTTCCATTGGAGAAGCTCAAAACCGAAATTCCCAATTGGAGTGACACTTGGGTTGAATCTTGGCTAGAAACTAGGA
>NW_025885555.1:0-2708 GCF_002878395.1 Capsicum annuum
CCACCACCACAAACACCAACAACCAATGCCAACAAACAAACAAGCACCACGAATACCGACACCACCATACCACCACTGGTGCCACCACGACAACCACAAACACCACCACCAACACCACCAACACCATCCAACTATACCACGACAGTCAATGGAACACTGTGACGAAAACTAGGGATTTATCGAGTTTTTCCTACGATTTTACCATTAAAACTCAAAATTGTAAACCCATTCTCAAAGATAATACAACTAAAAGTTTTATTTTTCATCATTAACTTAAAGCTCTTATTTTTTAGCAAAAAAAACAAATATAGAGCTCTTCTCGAACTCTGTTGCCTATGAAGACAAAGAAAACGACTGATACAAGCAAGAATGATGTCAAAAATAACACCTATGTGGTCGAAAATGAGAAGAAAAGCAATCTGTTGCAGAGAGTTGAGAAAATTTGTTGAGTAGTTGTTGTCTGTACTATATTGTTGACTGACAATGAGAGAGAAAGAGCCAGACCTCGAGATTTAAAATGATGAAACGTTTTGTATGGGTTGATTTGTATTTTGGAAAAGAATGACAAGTAGTTTTGAAAATGTTAATTTGGTCTGAAATGATCTTAATTATTTTAAAATCATAAAATATATGCATAATTTTTAAAATCATATAAAAATAATTGAAGTTGTAATTGACCGAGTACTCTAGGAAGTGACCCTGTGAAAACTCACCCCTGGTCCTAGATTAATCAATTTAGGAGTCTAACATATGAACTCAATTGAAATTGTAAAAAATAAATGTTCAACATATTGCGTCAGATTTCTCATCTATTATAAATTATCAATCAGATTAGGTAACAACAGGTTACGAATCTGATGTAAATTATCAAACAGATTAAGTCATCTGTTGCGACAGATTACCCATCTTTTGTAAATTATCAAATGGATTGTCATATGTCGCAACAGATTACCCATATGTTGTGAATTATCAAATAGGCACTGCCATCTGTTGTGGCTGACCCTATAAGAACTCACCCCTACTCCTAGATTAATCGATAGTTTACCCTATGAGAACTCACCCCTAGTCCCAGATTATTCAGTCAAGGTATTAGTACCCTATTCCTAGATTAATCAGTTAAGGTATTAGTCTAACATATGAGGTAGTAAGAATCGGTTCGGCTCAGAGTGATCGATCACTGACTCTGGTCGAGAGGAATGCAGTACCATTTCATCATGCAATTGACAAAAGACTCAATTGAAATTGTAGTTGAACCTATGAGAACTCACATTCAATTAAGGTATTAGTCTAACATATGAACTCAATTGAATTATATATAAACAAATACTCAACCTGTTACAACAGATGTCTTTTCTGTTGGACCAAATCAAACAGATTATGTAATCTGTTGCAATATATTACACATCTGTTTTAAACTATCAAACAGATTAAGTCATCTGTTGTAATAGATTACCCATATGTTGTAAATTATCAAATGGATTGAGTCATATGTTGCAATAGATTACCCATCTGTTGTAAATTATCAAATAGGTGTTGTCATCTATTGTAGTTGATATTATGGGAACTCACTCCAAGTCCTAGATTAATCAATTAAGGTATTAGTTGGATATATGAGGTAGTAAGAATCGGTTCGGCTCAGGGTGATCGAACGACGACTCTTGTCAGGAGGAACGCAGTCCCGTCTCATCATGCATTTGCCAAAAGACTCAATTGAAGTTGTATTTGACCCTATGAGAACTCACCCCTAGTCCCATATTATTCAAGTAAGGTATTAGTTGAACATACGAGGTAGTAAGAATCGGTTCGTCTCAGAGTGATCGATCGATGACTCTTGTCGGGAGGAATGTAGTACCGTCTCATCATGCAATTGCCAAAAAACTCAATTGAAGTTGTAGTTGACCCTTTGTGCTTATTTATCCATCCCTAATTCCACCTAGATCAATGTAGGTACTATTATTAATTTTAACATTAAGTTAATGAGAACATATTTTAACTAAGAGTGATCAATCGACGACTCGGGTCGGGATGAACACAATACTAACACCATGCAAATGCTATGACTCAATTGGATTTATAATTGACCCTGTGAGCTCATTCATTCATTCCTCGTTCCACCTAGATCGATGTAGGTACTATTATTAATCTTAACATTAAGTTAATGAGGAGCTCATTCTTTCATCCCTAGTTTATCCTAAATCAATTGCAATGAAATCCATTGCAACAAATAACTGAGTTGTTCAAGAATTTCAAACAGATAACAATATCTGTTGCAACAGATGACATTTCTTATTTAATTATCAAATAGACATTTGCATCTATTTTGACGGATGACTGAGGTGTTGGAAATTTTCAAACAGATATTGATATCTGTTGTAACAGATGACATTTCTGATTTAGTTATCAAATGACATTTTCATTTGTTGTCACAGATGACTGAGCTGTTGGGATTTCTCAAACCGATATCTAAATCTGTTGCAACAGACAACATATCTGTTTGAAAATCTTTTTGTTTTCTTTTAATTTTAAAGCAAGCTACTGTCTGAGTAGATAAAGTAGTAGTACTACTAAAGGCGGTAAAAAATATTTCTTGGATAACTCAAAAATCTCATTGAGTAGTCTTGTCCTATCTCTTCAATGTCACCCGTTTTCTTCCTCGTGCCCCTCAAATTATTAGTGAATATTAATTAATGAATATTGAAACCCCTAAT
>NW_025885556.1:0-1078 GCF_002878395.1 Capsicum annuum
ACCTTCTTAATTGAAGCAATTAAGAAGGTGCCATGATTTTGACTTGCCTCTTTGGGCTCTTCTGTAGAGAATTGATTGGAATGTTTGTATTTTTAGGACAAGCAAATGGAAGCTCTTGTCGAGAAGCTTTGCAAAAGATTTTATGGAGTTACTAGTATGGAATTTGAAAATTGTTTTGATTTATTTCCGTGAAGAATTTGTGTAATATTATCAACTATTAGAAGAAGCTAAGAGAGAAAATATATTGGGTACTTTTAGTTTGCAACGATATCTGTTCTTTAAGTTTACACTATTCTAAGCTCTAGAAGTTATTCTGCCCTTGGGTTTGGTCTATTTACACATACTTTCTTGAAACTAAATGTGAAAATATGTATGTCTCTTTATTTTCGCCCCTAAACTTGACATTGAGGTTTACCACAAATTTCTATGAGGGTTCACAGTTTTGTGGATAAATCACGATACTAGCTTGCTCCACTTGCTATTGCAAGCCATGTCGTGCAGTTTACTGTCAGATTTTATAGTTCTTTCTCTAGTTAATCCTGCGTGATTTACATTTCAGAGATGTGGTGGTTGTCAACTTTGAGTTGTGGTTTTGCACGTTTCAAAAGTTCTGATATACTTATTTGAGATTGTTTTAGAAGTTGTCGGTCTTTCAGTACTATTTGGTACCATGGCTTTCTGGATGCTTCATCTGATATTTGCTTTCATACTCAGCTTTCTATGCTATTATGCAAAGCGTGTTTACAGTATTTCTAGAAGTACCTTTGCAAAAATTTAAAAGAAAAATTATAATTAGGAGACCTTTGAATGAATAGATTTTAGTGAGTTTCTGATTTGCTATTTGAATTATCACTAGAGAAACTTCTGTATGTTGACATGCTCTTTTATGCAGATATTAGGCTATACGGGTACATATCCTATTGCCTATCTCAGCTATCATACACTGATAAGAGCATGAGAAAGCTGATAGAGTTGTTTAAAATGTATGAACGAACGTGGCTTATCTGAAGACGCTGTGATGGAGGATTTTCAAACTATTATCAACAAGGTAAAATTTGTTGTGGCATCACAAGGCTTT
>NW_025885557.1:0-4047 GCF_002878395.1 Capsicum annuum
AAGCTGAATTATCATAATAGACATGTATATCAGATATTAGGAAAATTGGAACCACTGATATTCTGAGTTCTCATACTAGAAATGCATATCAGATACATGGAATATCATAGACATGGATATCTGATATTAGGGAAACTCTATACGGTTTAAAATACGTCTCTCTTTGGAAGACACTTGTCAACCTTTTAAGGCCAGATTAAAACTTTACTGAACACATTCTAAGGCTCAGACTATGACAGAATTATGCGGGGTCTTACCATGTCTTCCAATTGGAAACATTCATCCACAAATGTTGCTTGATAGGCTAAGAATACTGATCGACTAAACTTATACAAGGAACGGGAGCATCTACAATATGACTAAGCTATTGGAACTATGGATACTCTGAGTTCTCATACCGGACATGCATATCAGAAACATGGAACACACAACTAAAGCATCTCATAATCTGAATTCTCATAATAGACATGGATATCTGATATTTAGGAAATTCTATATGGTTTAAAATATTTCTAGCTTAGGATGACACTTCTCAACCTTTTAGGGCCGGATTAACACTATATTAAACACACTCTTTGGATCAGACTATGAGAAATTTTGCATGTTCTTACAATACCTCCCCCTTGGTAACATTTATCCTCAAATGTCTCTTGTTAAGTTAAGAATACTGATCGACTAAACTTACTAAAGGGACGAGAGCATCTAACACATGACTATGCAATTGGAATTACTGATTCTCTCAGTTCTCTCAATGCACATGATATCAGATGCATGGAATACACGACTGAAGCTATTGAAAAAGTGAATTCTTATAATTGACATGTATATCCAATATTAGAGAAGTTTCATACCATTCAAAATACTTCTCACTTGGGAAGACAATTCTCATACTTTTATCGCCGAATTAGCGATTTTCTGAATGCATTCTTAGGTTAAGAATACATGAGATTTTTTTAGGGTCTTACGCTGTATTCCACTTGGAAACATTCATTCTCGAATGTCGCTTGATAGGCTAAGAATACAAATCGGTTGAACTTACTCAAGGAGCAGGAGCATCTGAAACCTGACTATGAAATTGGAACCACTGATATTCTAGCTTCTCATACAGAACATACATATAAGTTACATGGAATACACGACTGAAGCAACTCATAAGCTAAATTCTCATAATAGACATGCATATCAGATATTAGGGAAATACTACACAGTTCAAAATACTACACACTTGGGAAGACACGTATCAACCTTTTAGGGATGGATTAACACTTTACTAAACACACTCTAAGGTTTAGACTATAATAAAATTTTGCAGGGTCTTACCATGTCCTCCCCTTGGAAACATTAGTCCTCGAATGTCGCTTGATAGGCTATGAGTACTGATCGACTAAACTTACCCAAGTAACGGGAGCAGCCCAAACATGACTTTCTAATTGGAACCACTAATACTTTGAGTTATCATGCTGGAAATGCATATCAGATGTATAGAATACATGAATGAAGCTACTCATATGCTGAATTCTCATAATAGACATGTATATCTGATATTACTGAAATTATATACGGTACAAAATACTCCTCACTTGCGAAGATACTTCTCAACCTTTAAGGGTCGGATTAATACTTTACTAAACCCACTCAAAGGCTTAGACTATGATAGAATTTAGCATGGTCTTACAATATCTCCCCCTTAAAAGCATTTTACCTCGAATGTCAGTTTATTGGCTAAGAATACTGATCGACTGAACTTACTCAAGGTACGGAAGTATCTAAAACATGACTATGCTATTGGAACCAGTGATACTCTGAGGTCTCATACTGTACATGCATCTCAAATGCATGGAATACACGACTGAAGCTACTCATAAGATGAATTATCATAATAGACATACATATATAATATAAGGTAAATTCTATAAGGTTCCAAAGACCTCTAGCTTGGAAAGACACTTCTAAATATTTTAGGGCCGGATTAATACTTTATTGAACACACTCTAAGGCTCAAAAATGAGAGAATTTTGTTGGGTCTTACTATGTTGCCCCTTGGGAAATATTAATCCTCGAATGTTGCATAGTAGGCTAAGAATACTTATCGATTGAACTTACTCAAAGAATGGGAGCATCTGAAATATGACTGTTCAATTAGAACCACTGATACTTTAAGTTCTCATACTGGACATGCATATCAGATGCATGGAATAGACGATTGGAGCTACTCATAAGTTGAATTCTTATAATAGGCATGGATGTCTGATATTAGGGAAATTTTATATGGTTTAAAATACTTCTCGCTTCGGAAGACACTTCTCAACATTTTAGGGCCGAATGAACACTTTACTAAACACATTGTAAGACTTAGACTACGATAGAATTTTTTGGGGTCTTACAATGTTTCCCTATTGGAAACATTCATCCTTGAATGTTGCATGATACGCTAAGAATAGTTATCAGCTAACTTTACATATGGAACGGAAGAATCTGAAACATGACTATGTTATTGGAACCGCAGATACTCTAAGTTCTCATATAGTATATTCATATCAGATACATAGAATACACGACTAAAGCTACTCAAAAGCTGAATTCTCATAAAAGACATGCATATCTGATATTAGGGAAATTCTATACGGTTGAAAATACTTCTCGCTTGCGAGGACACTTCTCAACCTTTTGGGGCCGGATTAACACTTTACTAAACACACTCAATGGTTTAGTATACAATATCTCCCCCTTGGAAACATTCATCCTCGAACGTCACTTGTTGGACTAAGAATACTGATCGACTAAACTTACTAAAGGAACGAGAGCATCTGAAAATGACTATGTATTTGGAACCAATGATACTCTAAGTTCTCAAAATGGACATGATATCAGATGCATGGAATACATGACTGAGGCTACTCAAAAGCTGAATTCTTATAATAGACATGCATATATTAGGGAAATTCTATGTGGTTCAAAAAACTTCTCACTTGGGAAGACACTTCTCAACCTTTTAGGGCTTCATTAACACTTTACTAAACAAACTCAAAGGCTCAGAATAGGAGAGAGTTTTGTGGGGTCTTTCGATGTCTCCCGCTTGGAAACATTTATCCTCGAATATTGCTTGATAGGCTAAGAATACTGATCGACTGAAATTACTCAAGGAACAGGAGCATATGAAACATTACTAGGAAATTTAAACCGTTGATACTCTAATTTCTCATACAGGTCATACATATCAGATACATGGAATACACGACTAAAGCTACTTATTAGATAAATTCTCATAATAGACATACATATCTGATATTAGGGAAATTCTACACTGTTCAAAATACTTCTCACTTGGGAAGACACATCTTAACCTTTTAGGGCTGGATTAACACTTTACTGAACACACTCTAAGGCTAACACTATAATAGAATTTTGAAGGGTCTTACAATGTCCTCCCCATGGAAACATTCATCCTCGAATGTCTCTTGATATGCTATGAGTTATAATCGACTGAACTCACTCAAGGAATGGGAGCATCCAAAACATGACTATCTAATTGGAACCACTGATACTCTGAGTTATCATAATGAAAATGCATATCAGATGCACGGAATACACGAATGAAGCTATTCATAATCTTAATTATCATATTAGACAAGTATATCTGATATTTGGGAAATTCTATACGGTTCAAAATAATTCTGCCATAGGAAGACACTTCCCATCCTTTAAGGGACAGATTAACACTAGACTGAACACACTCTAAGGCTCAGATTATGAAAGAGTTTAGCATGATCTTTCAATATCTCCCCCTTGGAAACATTTGTCCTCGAATGACACTTGATAGGCTAAGATCACTGATCAACTGAACTTACTCAAGGAACGAGAGCATCCAAAACATGACTATGCATTTGGATCTACTGATACTCTATGTTCTCATACTGTACATACATATCATATGCATGGAATACACGAATGAAGCTACTCATAAGTTGTATTCTCATAATATGCGTGCATATCTGATATAAGCAAAATTCTATACGGTTGAAAATACTTCTCGCTTGGGAAGACACA
>NW_025885558.1:0-2034 GCF_002878395.1 Capsicum annuum
GTAGGCTATAGCACACCAATTTGGCCCAAAACCTCTACGTTCACGCCGTTTCGCTGTTTTTTCTACCCTAATAGCCACAAAAAATTAAACGGACCATACTGGGATGATCCCCAACCTCCCTAGCATTCTTTGATCGATTTTCAGCCTACAGCACGCCCGAACCTCGAGTCCACCCCTAAAATCGTGGGCTATAGCACACCGATTTGGCCCGAAAATGCCCCGTTCGCATCATTTTGCTTGTTTGTCCACCCAAATGGCCACAAAAAATTAAACAAATAATATTAGGATGATCCCCATCCTCCCTAACACACCTCGGTCGATTTTCGGTCCACAGAACACTCGGAACCTTGTCCTACCCCCAAAATCGTAGGCTATAGCACACTGATATGGCCCGAAAATGCCCCGATCGGGCCGTTTCGCCCGTTTGAACACCCAAATAGCCATGAAAAATTAAATAGGACACACTGGGATGATCCCCAACCTCCCTTGCACGCCCCGGTCAATTTTCATCCCACAGCACGCTTGGACCCCGACCCACCCTAAATCGTGGGCTATAACTCATCGATTAGGCTCAAAAATGCCCCGTTCACGCTGTTTCGCCCGTTTGTCCATCCAAATGGCCACAAAAAATTAAACGGGCCACTTTGGGATGATCCTAAACCTTCTTGGCACGCCCCGATGGATTTTTGGCCAACAGCACACCCGAACCCTAGGCCATCCCCAAAACCGATAGGCTATAGCACACCGATTTGGCCCGAAAATGGTTTGTTCGCGCCTTTTCGCCCGTTTGTCCTCCCAAATGGCCACGAAAAGTTAAACGGACCACATTAGAATGATCCTCAACCGCCCTAGCACGCCCCAATCAATTTTTAACCCACAGCACGCCCGGACCCTGGGGCCACCCTCAAAATCGTGGGCTATAGCACATCGATTTGGCCCAAATATGCTCCGATCGCGCTGTTTTGCCCGTTTGTCTACCCAAATGGCAATGAAAAATTAAAAAGACCATTCTGGGATGATCCCCAACCTCCCTGGTATGCCCCGATTGATTTTCAGTCCACAGTACACCCGGATCTCGGTCCCACCCCAGAAACCGTAGGCTATAGCACGCTGATTTGGCCCAACAATGTCCCGTTCGCGTCGTTTCGCCTATTTTTCTAACCAAATAGCCACGAAAAATTAAACGAACCACATTAGGACGATCCCCAACATACCTGGCACTACCCGATCAATTTTTGACCCACAACACGCCCGAACCTCGGGCCCACCCCCAAAACCGTAGGCTATAGCACACCTATTTGGCCCGAAAATGCCTCATTTGCACTGTTTTGCCTGTTTGCCCACGCAAATAGCCACGAAAAATTAAACAGACCACACTGGGACAATCCCTAATATCCCTGGCATACCCCTATCGATTTTTGTCCCATAGAACGCCCGAATTCTGAGCCCACCCCTAAAATTGTGGGCTATAACACACCGATTTGGCTTGGAAAATTTTCGTTCACATCGTTTCGCCCGTTTGTCCTCCTAAATGACCACAAAGAATTAAACGGACCATACTGGGATGATCCCCAACCTCCCTGACATGCCCTGATCAATTTTTGGCATATAGAACGCCGGACCACGGGTCCACCCCCGAAACCGTTGGCTATAACACATCGATTTGGCCTCAAAATGCCCCGTTCACGCCATTTCGCCCTTTTGTCCACCCAAATGGCCACGAAAAATTAAACGGACCATAATGGAATGATCCCCAACCTCCCTGGCATGCTCCGGTTGATTTTGGCTTGCAGGACTCCCTGACCCCGGGCCAATCCTTGAAACCGTGGGCTATGGCACACCGTTTTGGCCAGAAAATGCCCCGTTCGTGCGTTTCGCCCGTTTTTCCACCCAAATGACCTCGAAAAATTAAACGGTCCACACTGGGACGATCCCCAACCTCCCTGGCACGCCCCAATTAATTTTCGACAAACAACACGTCTGGATCCCGAGCTCACCCCTGAAACCGTAGGCTATAGCACACCGATTTGGCCC
>NW_025885559.1:0-1173 GCF_002878395.1 Capsicum annuum
AAAAAAATAAGTCTTTAACCGTACTAAGCAATGACTTCACACACATAAATTCAAATGACGATAACTATCATGAACGAAACCTACGGCTATCACAGCCATCTACTAGCACACAACCCAACACATCATAACATTGATAAAATTATTTACAACTACAGAGGATCAAGATGAAACAGAAAATACCGAAACTTGAACGAAAAAAGGTATTACCTTTTAGGGAGCAGTAAAACGAGACTCGAGCTATTTACGGAGTTTTCCTCGTCACCACCGGAGGCCAGAACTTCAAAGAAGATTCTCTTTTTCTTTAGCTCTTTTAATCTCAAATTTTCAACCTCAGAATTTCCAATTCCAAACAAATTTTTTTTTTTGAACCTAGGAGTCAAAGGAAAAAATCCCCCTTTACAATAGTGACCCAAGGGGTGTTATATAGAAGACTGATCAGGGGTATTTTGGGATTTCATAAAAGAGGATATTTTGAATTTTTTTCAAATCTCCCTACAGCTTCGTTTCTATCCACAAACGTACCCATTTCTTTTGAATTTTTTGAGAAGAATTGAGAATAGGTGGACCAAACAAAATTGGCGAAAATCAAATCCCTTCTCTAACCAATAAAAAAATGTCCAAATATATACCTGATTCGTACCATTATCCCGAAATTTGCGAAATTGAACATTAGGGGAGACACCTATGCGCGTTCTAGAACATTCTCGAGTCCCGTTCGTACGATTTTCCGTGGGACGCGTGAAGGAAGCTATAAATGGGTTGGTTATGAGTTGTTGGTTGTGGGAATCAGGTTTAGGGTCGCAGGTTGTTGGATGTTGTGGCTATTCTTAGCCACTGTTGGTTAGGTTAAGGGGAAAAAATGTAAGAATTTGGGTCGGGTGGAGGATTTGGTGGGCTGGGGTTGTTGTTGTTTTATTGTTAGGCCTGGAATTATTAATGGAAGTATTGGATTGGTAATATTAAAAGAAGAAGAGATAGACTGCTGGTTGGTTTTAATTGAAGGGGAAAATGGGTTTTAATGATTAGGAATGGGAATTGGGGATTTGGCCATTCATTTAAGTTTTGGCCAAATGAAAGATCAATTGGTCAACTGCATCGCAATCGTGGCCAATTTGATTTTCAATTGTGGCCCAATTTAATAGATTGACAAAATTAAATCAAAATTTGAAACAA
>NW_025885560.1:0-10254 GCF_002878395.1 Capsicum annuum
TGTTGAGAGTTAACTATGTGTTAACCCATAATGCATGACTAAAATAAAACATGAAAGTAAATTGGGGGGTTTAAATATTGAATTTTTTTAACACAATTACAAAGTCACACTAATAAGAGATTGATATAATTCTTAAATTTATAAAATTAAGAAAGATCTTAGGTTTATGTTCTCCTAAGTAGTAAGTATGGGCAACCAAGAGTTCGTCAAAGTTTGGCTAGGGTTTTGGGTAGGCTAGATTTAGGGTCTTAGTGTTAACCTTTTGGTAAAATACTAAATTTCACTCATGATACCTCATGAGTGTAATAAGATTACCAATCCATAACCTCAACTTAGCATCCTTATTTTTAATATGATGCTAATGAACATAGAAAATTCACTTAACACCTTATTTGTAAGATGGTGCTATCAAACAAGTTATTTTAAGGTGTTGATTGCAATTATTTTTCACCCATATCCCTCTTTCAAGGATGATATGGGATCCAAGGAAATTAAGGTTTCACTCTTAATTCCCAATTAAATTATAGAGTAAGAGCAAAACCAAAAATAATTAACTAATTTTTTGGACCAATAATTAAAATACCCTGGTTTTGACCTTTAAAAATTTCCTTGAATACTAGTCTTTAGACCCAATACGACTTAGAGGTATGAGCCATATATTGGGGTACAAATGGTTTGGTCTAGATATATGTTGACCAGTGTTGGTTAGTGGGATGAATATTTATTATTGGAGTGGGTACGACTTGAATGGTACGAGTCATATATTGGATATGGATCATTTGGTTTGTGTTTTCCCTATCTTAACCTTAGAATTGGTCACCTAAGTTAGATCTAATTATGTGTCGCTCATCTTGAGTTATAAGTTAGGGTATAAATTATTTTCATATCAGGGACTCATATGGTGGACAATGTTCAAACCATTTATGATTCTATCCTGCCAAGGATATGGGTGAAGGTTACAGATCGTCTATTTGGATACGACTTGAGTTGGATGAGTCACACCTTATACAATGTTTGGTCCAAGAGGAAGGTCAGAGATATGAGTGGTGGGTAATACTCGTAAAGGGATGGTATGTCTCGTAAGGGCCAATCGTATACTTATGATGGGATTTTTGTGCAGCATAAGTGGGGGCATTCTGGACATTTCTCCACTTACCCTAATAAGGTCCCATGACTTCTAACTAACTTAGGAGGTTATTTACCATATTATTCTATACATTAACACTTAGAAACTTTTCCTAAACACATTATAATTCTCTAAAGAGATTTTTAGGACAGGAAGCTAGGGTGTAAACCTGATGACTAAATTAGGGATCTTGTTGGTGGTTTCTCTCCATTTACCTTTTCAATTAAGGAATGTTCTCTTCCCTCACTATTAGTTTTAACTAAGGCATGATTTTTATCAATGGTTTTCCTGATTTCATTGTTGTCTGATTTTGGGTTTCAACTATAATTTGGGGGTTTTAATAAAAAATGATTGGGTATGGTTTCCCATGGTAGTAATTATGTATTTACTTGCTTAATTGGTGGTTTTGGATAATTAGATTGCATGGAAATAGTTAAATGGTAATTGGAATTGATTTTTCTTATAATATTCCCCCAATATATTTGACAAAATGCCTATAAGGATGTTTGACAAAATGCCTATAAGGATTTTTTCATTGCATTAATTATTTTTAATAGAAATCTTGCTTGTTTTAAAATTTGTAAAGGAATTATGCATGATTTAAATTGTTTAGAAATGTAAAACGACTAAATAGTTATGCTTGTGGGGTATATGAGAATCCCTCGAGTGGTTTAATATAGTTAATAGAAGGGTACATGGAATTTCTTGCACCTATATATGGTTTGCTATGGACAATATTTGTAAGTATAATAAGTATGGTGATACCACTATTAATGGCCTTGATTAATAAATGGTTAATGACTTTGTTGGTTGCTTGGTAATGGTTTTAACTGGGCAATAATGGTGGGGTGTGCTGTAAAGTTGTGAAAGGTAGAGGTCCTGGGGGGGATAAAAACTGGAAACTCATATTTATCGATCTGAGGTTTGGTCTAAGTGATTGTGTGCATGATGTCACACTTTATATTTAGGGGATGTACTAGTCATCCCAGGTTTTCTTCCCTAGACTTGCGGTTTTACGTACTGGGGCTTTCAGCAGAGGGAGCTGAACCCATATATCCTATGGGTGGTTTAGGATGGCAAAGCTACACACCCTCGGAAAAGGTTTTAATGGCATGCTAAAATCGGTTCCCTTTCCCGACTTAGTTATATATATATATGTGTGTGTGTGTATAGTTTGGGCATATGGATGATTTCACTTGTTTTTATAAATGACATTATTTTATCCTTATCCTGAGTATATTTTAGTATTTCTTGCTAACCCATCTTAGAGCAGATGTATACCCATGCTATGTTAAAACTAGCTATTCTACTCCTCTTACATAGTGATTGACTCGGGGATAGTTATTGGATTAAAGTGGTGAACTTCCATATTTTTGAAAGGCTCCATTTCATGTTATGGATATTTTTAGACATTTTTTTTCTGGATAATGATTTTACCTATTCTTGGGGCATGTCCCAATCAGATATTCTGACTCTTTTAGTTAGAGGCTTTGTGGTACTGCTATGGGTTGGTACAGGTGGGGTCGGTATTGGTGTCGTCCTTAGCATTAGTATTGTTATTGGGGTTGATACCGATTGATAATATTATTGGTTATTCCATCCTCTTTCATTTTGGGGTTAATCATTTTATGTTTTGGATCTTAATTGGTTATGGCCCTCAGATTGTTATTTGTTTGGCTTGGTGGTTTGGTTGGTACGGTTTGGTGGACAAGATAACTTGGTAGGGTTAGTCTACGAATAGTCCTATCCCAAAGTCAACCCTTGTCCTGTTATACTATCTTGTTATATGTTTGGAATTCAGCTGACTCATGGTATGCTAATGGTGGTTGGGTTAGGTAATAAGGGATGGTCCCAGGTCCTGGTTTGACTTGGGATACCTATTATGACTAGTCCTGTGGTCGAGTCATGTTAAGTTGGTATTAGAGCTTTAGGTTCATGGTCAATTGAGAGTCCACAGAGCCGTGTCTAGAAGAGTATCTTTTAAGGGTGTGTAGCATGCCACACTCATAAGAGAAAGGCTATAAGGCATTTAGGAATGTTTCACTTTCTTGATATTCTATTTTCAAGCTTGAAATCTAAATCCTTGAATTCTTGTTTAATCCTTGGTTGTTTACTTTTCAAATAATGCCCCGATGATCTGTAACACAAAAAAACTCTTCAGTCCCATCTAGGGACAATGTTGATGGGGTACGTTCTATGTCTGGAGTTCGTCTTCAATCTTAGGGTTATGTTCCTGATAGTTATAGAGTTCCTCTAGTTTCTACTAGTCCTCATAAGGGAGAGGCGACTAATGAAGAATTTTGCTAGTGCATTTATACTATTGCTCAAATGGTTGTTGCTGGCTAAGGGTGCATCTGGTTCTTTGTCTGGTAAGGCTACATGAGTCGGTTAATTTATGAAGATGGGTCCTCCTACTTTTTCTGGTGTGAAGGTGGAGGAAGATCCTAAGGATTTCTTGAATGAAATGGAGAAGATATTTTGGGTGATGCAGGCTATCAATATGGAAGATTTAAACTTTACAGCTTACCAAGTCATGACATTGCATAACAATGGTATGAATAGTGGGATAGGGATAGGGGTGATTTAGAAGAGTCAGTTTTATGGGATACTTTTTCTAAGGCCTTCTTAGATCATTTCTTTCCTCAAAGGTATGATCCTGATTTTGTGGCTGACATGAGAGTGAGGATGAGAAAGTTCGCTTCTAGGTTGAATCAGGATTTGATCTTGGAAAGGAAAACTACTTTACATATTAAAGATATGGACATGTCCAGGTTGACTATTAATATGTTGCAGGTAAAAGATAAGAAGAGAAAAATAGATGGAGTTTGGAGATCGGCATGGTAAGAGGAACAAGTTTTCTGATTAAGAATGTAATTAGTCTCAAGGCAGTTGGGATGGCGAAAAATGGAAGAAAATAAAATGGGGGAGTTCTTGATCCTTCACCTCTACTGGTGCTCCTTACCAGAAGTAGTCGAGTGACAGGCGTGATCGGGATGCTGACTATTTTTGGGCATCGAGTAACCAATCTTAGGCGAGTGAGGATTAGTCGATTTCTTCATGCCCTCTTTGTTGGTTTTGTAGTAGTCCTCATTGGGTTTATTACGATGAAGAGAGAGATAAATTTTTCAGGTATGGCCAGGAACAAAATCGGTTCAGGGATTTTCACGTTTTTAAGCTTGCTAGGGAGCAAATAAGCTATGGGTGGCTTCATCTTCTGCTCCTGAAATCGGTGGTTCTGTATCTGCTTCTGTTATTGCTCCTGGTTTTAGTGTTGATCGGAACATGTTGTATGCTTTGGCATCCCGATAGGATTTTTAGGCATAAACTTATGTTGTTACTGGTATTTACAACTCTTTTCTCATGACATATATTGTCAGTTTTATCCAGGGTCCACTCTTTCCTATGTGACCCTATTTGTGGTTGTATGTTTTGGCTTTGATCCTGAGGTTGTTTTGGATCCTTTTTTTGTTTCTACCCTATTGTTAAGAGAGTTTGTAGGGGGTGTGTAGTATTTATTGGTTGTAGGCAGACTTAGGTGTATTTGTTTGATCTTGATATAGTGGATTTTGATGTTATTATGGGGATTGATTGGTTACAATCTTCTTACGTATCCTTGGATTCTCGGACTCATAAGGTTGTATTTAGATTTCCTGGTGTACTGGTTATAGAGTGGGAAGGTGATTCCCTAGCTCTTAGGGGGAGGTTAATTTCTTATCTTAGGGCTTAGAGGTTAATCTCTAAAGGTTGTCTTTATCACTTGGTCCGGGTTAAAAATTATAACTTGGAAGGTCCTTCCTTAGAGTCAGTCCCGGTGGTAAATGACTTTCCTGAGGTCTTTCCGGATAATTTTCCTAGAGTTCTTCCAGATAGGAAAATTGAGTTTGTTATTGATCTAGTTTCGCACACTTATCCAATTTCTATTCCTCCATATAGAATAGCTCCAGCTGAGTTCAAGGAACTCAAGAAGCAACTTAAAGACCTTCTGGATAATTGGTTTATTCATCTTAGTGTATCCCCATAGGGTGCACAGGTTTTGTTTATGCATAAGAAGGATAGTTCCCTTCGGATGTGCATTGACTATCGGAAGTTGAATAAGGTAATGGTTAAGAACAAGTATCCTCTCCTAAGGATAGATGACTTGTTTGATGAGTTGTAAGGTGGAAAGTTGTTTTCTAAGATAGATCCTTGGTCTGGGTATCTTCAGTTAAAGATTAGGGAGGTGGATATCCTTAATAGGATTTTCGTACTCGGTATGGGAACTTTGAGTTTTTGCTTATGTCGTTTGGATTGACTAATGCCCTGGTGACATTTATGGATTTAATGAACAGGTTTTCAGGAAGTTCTTGGATTTTATCATTGTTGTGTTTATTGATGACATTCTGGTTTATTCCAAAAGTGAGGTAGATCATGATAATCACCTGCGTGTGGTATTGCGAATCTTGAAGGAACAACAGTTGTATACCAAGTTCTCCAAGTGTGAGTTTTTGTTGAACGCAGTGACTTTTCCTAGCCATATTATTTCTAGCAAGGGGATCATGGTGGACCCACAAAATGTTGTTGTGGTTTAGAAGTGGCCTAGACCCACGACTCCAACTGACATCTGAAGTTTCTTGGGCTTTGCTAGGTATTATCGGCGGTTTGTGGAGAGATTTTCGACAATGGCTGCTTCTTTGACTAAGTTGACTCAGAAGAAGTTAAGTTTTCCTGGTCGGATGATTTTGAGTGGAGTTTTGAGAAATTGAAAGATAAGCCAACTTCGGCTCCAATTCTGACTATGCTAGAAGGAAATGATGGGTTTGTGGTCTATTATTGGCACGACATATTTGGGGGCCTTGTCGTAATGGGTATCCAAAGTCTGACCAGGACCGAACACCACCCCGGTTGTCCAACCCAAACTCTAGGTGCCTACCCTGATATGCCTAAAGTTTGAGCATATTACCAGATAGTTTAATAGATTACATAAAGACTCTGGGATAAGATTACAACCATTACCGACCTAACTGAGTCTAACCATCCCATACCAACAATCCAATCATACCAAATTGATACCGAAAAAAGGGCCATAGACCACACCATAATCGAAGATGTTACAAAACACAATATAGTTAATCCCAAAATGAAATATGCTGGAACAAACAACAATATTGTTCAATGATGTCAGCCTACCAGCTGTTCCAATGTCAAGGCCGACACAGATACCGATCGCGCCTATTCCATCCCAAAGCAGTACCACAAAACCTCTAACAAAAAGAGTAATAAAATTCGATTGGGACATTCCCCCAACCATGTCAAAAACCAATATCCAAAATAAGATCAAAGTGTCTAGAAATATCCATAACATGAAATAGAGCCTTCCGAAAGGATGAAAGCTCACCACTTCAGTCCAAATGTTGTTCCTCGAGTCAATCACTAACTAGGAAGAGTAAAATGACCGGTACCTTCATAGCATGGGTATACAGTTGCCAGTAGATGGATTAGCAGGTGAATGCTTGCATGATCTCAGGATAAGGATTAAATTATGCCATTTATAAAACCAAGCAAAACCACCCACATACACACAACTATACATTTATATACATAACTATGTTGGGAAAGGGGAAAGGGTTTAGCATGCCATTAAAACCTTTACCTGGGTTGTGTAGCTTTGCTATCCTAATCCACTCACGGGCTATATGGGTTCAGATCCCCCTACTGAAAGGGCCTCAATGCCTAAAGCCGCACGACAAGGGAAGAAAAACCTGGGATAACTAGTACATCACCCAAAATATAGTGTGACATTATGCATACAGTCACTAAGACCAACCTCACATCGGCAAATATGATTTTCTAGTTTTAGTCACCCCGAGACCTCCACCTTCCATGGCTTTGCTTCATATCCCACCATTATTATCCAATTAAAACCATTACCAAGAAACCAATCAATCTATTTACCATTTATTAACTAAGGTCGTTTAGTGGATGTATCGTTATACCGACCATACTTACAAGTACTATCCGTAGCCAACCATATATACGTTTAATAGCACTTCCTAGTTCCCTTCCATTTACCCTATCAAACCACTAGGGGGATTCCATGTATCCCACAAGAATGCCATTTATCCATTTACCTTTCCAACTTAAGTAAACCATGCATAATTCATTTACCAAGCTTTAAAACAATCTAGAGTTCCATTAAAAATACTCAATGCAATGAAAACATTATTATAGGCAATTTGTCTAACACATTAGGGGTTTAATATAACAAAAACCAATTCCAATTACCATTAAATAATTACCATGCAATCATCTTATCCAATACCACCATTAATGCACATAAAGCCTAATTAAAACCATGGGAAAACCATAATCAACAATTTAATATCAAAACCCCCAATTCATAATTGAAAACCAAAATCATACAATCAATAGAGTCATGAAAACATTCAGAAAACCATGCTTTTAGATAGAAGTAACAATGAGGGAAAAGAACACGCCTTAAACCAATATGATGACAGAAAGAAATCACCAAGACATGTCCCAAATCAATCCTCTAGTTGAAACCCTAACTTTCCTTGCCCAAAAGTTTTTTGATAGAATTATAGAGTTTAGAAGAGTTTCTAAGTGTTAATGAATGGAATAATAAGGTAAATAACCTCCCAAGTAGGTTAGAAGTCGTGGGACCTTATTAGTATAAGTGGGAAAATGTCCAGAATACCCCCATTTAAGTTGTACGAAATCCCATCCCAGAGGTACGACTGGCCATCATAAGTCTAACCCTCTACTCGTATCCTAGCCTAAACCTTTGGATCCAAAACTGTGCAGTATAAGACTCATCCTACCCAAGTCGTATTGACTGCATATGATTCGTACCCTTCACCCATACCCCTGGAAGATTAAACCCAAGAAAGATTTGGACACTATCGACCATATAAGTCTAGGATACGACTTGTACCCTATCTTACGGCTCATGGTGAGCCACTCGTACTTAGATCCAACCTATGTAACCAAGTCTAAGATTAAGTTAAGGTACCAAATGGTATGTACCCACCAATATAACTCGTAACCCTAAGTTGTATCCATTCAAGTAACAAAAATCTATCCCACCAACCAACACTGGTCAGCATACTATTGGACCTTACCATCGGTACACCAACTTGTGGCTCGTACTTATGAGTCATATTAGGTCCAGAGACAAGAATTCTAGGAAATTTTCTAAGGGTCTAAACCCAAGCTGTTATAGTCTCCCCTACTAGGAACATTCATCCCCTAATAACGGATAAGGTAGGGGTAACCACACGCACGAGTGATTTGCATTATCAAATATATTACCAATCTTTATCAAAGTTGTAAAATAAAGATACAAAGATATTCATCTTTCCTTTAAAAAACTTAGAACATAAAGATGTGTTGAAGACATATACCTTCTTCCGAATCCCAAGAGCAGAAAATAGATGCATATACTTGGACTTCATTTCTTCCTTCGCTTCCCATGTAGCTTCTTACACCTTATGGTTCCGCCACAGAACCTTAACCGAAACTATATCCTTGGTCCGCAACCGATGAAACTTCCTATCTATGATCTTAAGTGGGATTTCTCATAAGACACAGAATCCATGAGACCCAATACTTCAAAAAGAACAACCGAAGAAGGATCACCAATGCACTTGCTCAACAAGGAAACATAAAAGATCAGATAAACCAGGCTAAAAAAGAAGGCAACTTCAGCTCATAAGCCACATTACCAACTCACCGCAAAATCTCATAATGACCAACATACTAGGTACTAAGCTTTCCTTTCTTGCCAAACCGCATCACTCCCTTCATGGGAGATACATTGAGGAAGACCTTATCCCCAACCTCAAACTCCAAGTCTCTATGCCTAACATTCGCAACAGACTTTTGGTGACTTTGGGTAGCCTTAAGCCTATCCCAAATAACCTTCATTTCTCTATAGCCTGGTAAACCATGTCAGGACAAAACATGTCCGCCTCAGTAAGCTCAAACCAACCAATAGAAGATCTACACCTCCTACCATGAAATGCCTAAAAAAGGGCTATACCAATACTAGAATGATTGGTATTGTTGTAAGAAAACTCCACAAAAGCTAGATGCTAACCCAATTACCACTATAATCAATCATACAAGCCCGAATCATATCCTCCAATATCTGAATAGTTCTTTTCGCTTGCCCATCTATCTGCGGGTGAAAAGTAATACTCAGACTTACCTAAATCCCCAACCCTCTCTTAAAAGATCACCAAAAGTGATATGTGAACTGCGTGCCATAATAAAAAATAATCAAAATTGGTACCCCATGTAGCTTCCCAATCTCCTGAAGATATAACTTCGTATAATCCTCTACTGAGAAGGTAGTTCGCCCTAGCAAAAAGTGTAAAGACTTTGTCATCCCATCCACAATGACCCAAATCAAATCATATTTGTTCTAAGATCGAGTAAGACCAGTAACGAAGTCCATATTGATCACTTTCTATTTATATTCAGGGAAATCAATTTCTTGATACGACCTTCCTGGCCTCATGTGCTCAAACTTAACCTATTGACACACCATACACTTGGCCATAAAATCAGCCACATCGCTCTTTATGCCATTTTTCTAATAGATCTCCTTGAGATCATGATACATCTTAGTCGATTCGGTATGAACAACATAGCGAGACTCATAAGTCTCTGCCAAAACCTTTTATCGTAACCCATCGACATCAGGAACATACAACTTTCCTTGGTAAAGTACCATCACATCTTATCTCAAACATCATTACCTTTTGCCTACCAACATCACTCTTGGATTACATCAAGATAGGATCTAGAACTTGTTTCTCCTTAATCTTCGAACCAAGAGATGATCGAACCATTTCTTGCACCATTACACCACCATCCTTGGAGTCCAAAAGACGAACTCTAATATTAGCAAAGCGGGTATCCTTCACTAATTCCTGCTTTCCTTAATCCACATGAGCCAAACACCCCATGGATAATCTGCTAAGAGCATCAACAACCATGTTAGCTTTACCTTTGTGGTATTAAAGACTCATATCGTATTTCTTGAGAAGCTCAAGCTATCTCCTTTGCACGAGATTAAGCTCCTTCTGAGTGAATGCATACTATAGACTCTTATGATCAGAAAGATA
>NW_025885561.1:0-2074 GCF_002878395.1 Capsicum annuum
TCTATAAGCTGCGTCATATCCAATATTGATTATGTGCAGGATTACCCAAAGACTAGTAATTTGAAACATATTTGTAGGCCATATTGTATCCAAGGTCGGATGATGTGCAGGAATACTGGAGAGCTAACGATTGGAAGGATATCTATAAGTCCTCTCTTATCCAAGGTCGGATAATGTGTAGGATCACCTAAAAGCTAGAAATTCAAAGGATATCTGTAAGTCACCTCGTATCCTACATCAAATAATGTGCAAGATTATCCAAAGATTGACAACTCAAGAAAATCTATAAGTCGTATCAGTACAAAAGATGCGTAAGACTTACCTGAGATGATATACAAAGAATTATCATGCCACATACAACTAGCATTATATGTGACCAAAAAGGTTACCACATCAGCATAAGATTACACGGTTGCAAGGACCGTTCTGTATAAAGTGTCGTTGGTGTCCATAAGAGACAACCCACTTTGAAAACATATTCAACCAAAAAATAAGATAATTATGCAACAACCAAGAAGGTTGTTGTGTCTATTGTTGCAAGTTATTTTCCTTCTAAACAGGTATATGAAAGGAATGACTTCGCTTTTCAAGCGAAAACTCATGCGGAGATATAGTAAAGACTATATACCTCTTTCGTGAATTATGTTTAGTACTAACACTTTTTGTTTGAAGTATTGTCTAGAGCATCCGAGATGATGAAAATCTCAAATCAAAACCACAGGTCCGGACGAATTTAAATGGGACACAGCACAACGTGAAACTCTTTCTTAGCAGCAAAACGGGACATAGTCTAGGGAGGGACGTCAAACTCTCTGGATGCGAGCTAATGGATGATCACCATCACTATCCAACCACACCCCTGTTAGAAGGCATGTAGAAATTTTGGTTTCAACTTCACCTTCGGGATATTCCTAAACTCATATCGAGGGTAAACTTTTCTTTCTTTCAAATTCGAGTGATAGGGCACCTAGAGTTTTGAAAATTATATCCAGGTAGGTTCTTACCTATGGATGTAAAGAGCTCCACATTCATGGTTAAGAGGTTAACAACCTGTCACACATCTCGAGCCAAAGATCGTCTGAAGTAAAAGACCATCTTTTCTACCGATCAAGTCAAACTACAAGCAGTGATTCCCTGAAATCTCGGGGATATGTAGGTTGGGTTCTATGTAGAAAACTCGACTGCATTCCAACCTCTCCACAAATCCCTTTATTCCATAGCTTTTCGATTTCATTAAAAACTCTAAAACCGAGATAGCTTGTGAATTTTCTTAAAAATCGTGCTGCCAATCAAGCTCTATGAACTACAAGTGGCCTAAATTATCATGTAACCTGAGATATGTAGGAAACCTGATACCGAGGTCCGGTTATAACTCTATAAAACTCGTGCGAAAACTAACCTCTTTCAGATTTAAATTTGTGGTCGGAAAAAATTAGGAACACCAACCTCCCTTTGCCCAGGGTTACTTACATCCACCCTACCCAAAGGGAGGGGGCAGTTGTTGACACCTAATTTTTGCCCTCCATGACTAAATTTAATCCTGAGTTACTTCGGTTTCTAATAAAATTAAAATATTTATTTTATCTAAATAAAAACTTTTTAAAATATTTTTTGTACCCAATTTTATCATTTTTAAATAGCGGTTATATATTATCGTATTTAATTATATGAGATTATATAATTTGATTACTCAAATGTTTGTTCTATGGAATATCAAATTTTAATCAAAACTTATTTGAAAAATAAATTCAAATGATTAAAGTCTTGATTTAAACATAATTGATTCTCAAATAATTTATTTGGAAAAATATTTATTTAATTTTATTAAATCAAGAAGCTTGAAATTAAATCGGATTTTAATTTATCTCAAATTGCTATTCAATTTAGTCAATATATTAATGTTGGCCACAATTAAAATAAAATTGGCCACAATTATGATATAATTGGCCAATGATATTCAATTTGGATAAAATTTAAATTAAATTGACTAAATCCTAAGCCATAATTTCTACCCACCAACCCCTTTTCTTCTAATTAAATCAACCAGCCCACCTCAAATAATATCAACCCGGCC
>NW_025885562.1:0-1697 GCF_002878395.1 Capsicum annuum
TAAACATAATGTAAATTTCCATTTTCCAAGAGGGTGCTAAACAGAAAGTAAAGTCCCATTTTTCCGGAGTGTCCTAAACATAAAGTAAATTCTCATTTTTCAGGAGGATGTTAGACATAAAGTAAAATCCTATTTTTGAAGAGGGTTCTGAACAAAAACTAAAATCCCATTTTTTAGGAGGGTCCAAGACAGAAAAGAAAATCTAATCATCCAAGTGGGTCCTGAACAAAAAGTAAAGTCCCACTTTTCAGGAGGGTCCTGAACATAAAGTAAAGTTCTATTTTTTAGGAGGGTCCTGAACAGAGAGTATTCCTATTTTTAAGGACGATCCTGAACAGAAAGTAAAGTCCCATTTTTTCAAGAGGGTCCTGAACATAGAGTGAAATCATATTTTTCAGGAGGGACCTGAATAGAAAGTAAAATCCCATTTTTCAGAAGGGTCCTGAACATAGAGTGAAATCCCATTTTTCAGAAGGGTCCTGAACATAAAGTGATATCCCATTTCTCAGGAGGGTCCTAAACAGAAGGTAAAATTCTATTTTTTAAGAGGGTCCTGAACATAATGTAAATTTCCATTTTCTAGTAGGGTCCTGAACAGAAAGTAAAGTCTCATTTTTCAGGCGTGTCCTGAACATAAAGTAAAGTCCTATTTTTAAGGAGGGTCTTGGACATAAAGTAAAATTCTATTTTTAAGGAGGGTCCTGAACAAAATGTAAAATCCCATTTTTAAGCAGGGTCTTAGACAGAAAATAAAATCCAATTATCAAAGTGGGTCCTGAACAGAAAGTAATGTCCTCTTTTTTAGGAGGGTCCTGAACAGAAAGTAAAGTCCCATTTTTTAGGTGGGTCCTGAACAAAAAGTAATCCTATTTTTAAGGAGGATCCTGAGCAGAAAATAAAATCCCATTTTCCAGGAGGGTCCTAATTGGAATGTAAAATCTCATTTTTCAGGAGAGTCCCGAACAAAAAGTTAAATCTTATTTTTCAGGAGGGTTCTGAACAGAAAGTAGTCCTCTTTTTAAAGAGGATGCTGAACAGAAAGTAAAATCCCATTTTTCAGGAGAGTCCTGAACAGTAAGTAAAGTCACATTTCTCAGTAGGATGATGAACAAAAAATAAATTATCATTTTTCAGGAGAGTCCTGAACAGAAAACAAAGTCCCATTTTTCAGCAGGGTCCTGAACAGAAAGTAAAGTCCTATTTTTTGGAGGGTTTTGAATAGAAAGTAAAATCCTATTTTTCAGAAGAGTCCTGAACAGAAAGTAAAATCTCATTTTTCAGATGGATCCTTAAAAGAAAGTAAAATCCCATTTATCAGGTGGGTCATGAATAGAAAGTGAAATCCCATTTTTTATGAGTGTCCTGAACAGTAATTAAAATCCCATTTTTCAAGAAGGGTTCTGAACAAAAAGTAAAATACCATTTTTCAAGAGAGTTCTAAACAAAAGTAAAGTGCCATTTTCAGGAGGGTCCTGAACAAAAGTAAAGTCCTATTTTTCAGGATGGTCCTGAACAGAAAGTAAAATTGGATTTTTCAGGAGGGTCCTGAATAGAAAGTAAAATCCCATTTTTCAGGAGGGTCCTGAAATGAAAGTAAAATCCTATTTTTCAGGAGGGTCCTGAATAGAAAGTAAAATCCCATTTTTTAGGAGGGTCCTGAATAGATAGTAAATTTTTATTTATAGGAGGGTCCTGAA
>NW_025885563.1:0-2713 GCF_002878395.1 Capsicum annuum
AACTTACAAAACTGACATAGTACAGGGGTCCAATAGAGCATTTTGCCTAATAAAAATTCAATCTAGCTATATATATATATATATTTTAATGGTTGAGACATTTGAAATTTGAAATTATATTTAAATATGTATAAAACTTGAAAAATAATTAAACATTTTGTAAGTGAAAGTCCTCAATATCCTAAATTTAGGAACTTCAAAGATTTAAAGATTAAATGATGAACTCTATTTAAATTTACGATCAAATTAATAGTTTTATATTTAAAGATAAATTTTTAACAATTACCCTCAAAATTTATAACCAAACTCTAGAAATCTGATGCCTGAACTCCAAACAAAGAATATTGACTTTCTTGGTTCAAACCAATTGACTGTTTGTTTGGGTCTTCGTTTCCACACGGCACACGGTTTGGGTTAATAAATTCTCAATTACTCGTTCAAACCTAAATTTGATTAAAATGATCTCATAAAAGATTACGTTAATCTTATAGATTTTTAAGTTGCGGGTTATAATATTTTAGCAATATATTATATAAGTAAAGTAATTTATACTAAATTATATTCTTCATTTCAATTTATTTATCTTATTTCTTGCAGTCTATTTAAAAAAAAATGTTCTCTTTTAATTTTTGATAATTCATTAATTCTCGCTTATTACATGACATATTAACAACCATACGATTAAAGACACTAGAGCATATCCTACATGTTTCTAGATTGAAATTATAAAATTTAGAAATCTTTTTTATTTTCTTAAATCAACTCAAAATTAAACAAAAGAACTAAAATAAATAACAGTCACAAAATTCTTCATTTTTATTGTCTTTTTTTAAAATAAATTATTTAATTCAATACATGATTTTCTATTAATCTTTCTAGGATCCAGTTTAATAGGTGTAAACTGAAAAGAAAAAACAAATAATTATTGATGGAGTTGAGGTCATCAAATTCCGAGAAATCGATATCAGTTTATACCAAATTACCCAAAGCATGTCGTCCTTCAAAATATGGGATTAGGAAATATGGAGTACTCTCCCATTTACTTTTACTTGTCGGTAATTTACTACTCCCTTCGTCCCATTTTATTTATTTCAAATTTTTTAATTTGGTGTCCCATTTTACTTATTTTTTTTTTAATTATCAAGACACGATAATTTTTTTTTTTCATATTTTACCCTTTACATTAATTATTTTTTCTTTAAATTAAAATATAAACATCATTTAATAAGGGTACTATAATAAACTAGTCATATTATTTATTATTTTTCTTAATAGCTGTGCCATTCCAATTTGGGATGAATAAAATGGGACGGAGGGAGTAATGGATAAATTCTTTTGGCCATAAAATTTGGCCATAATTTGGCTATAATAGTGATAAATCTTATTCACACTATAAAGTAGTTTTCTTTTGGATATTTTTGCCCTTTTCATCTTAAATTTAAAATCCTCATTTTATTACTCTTTCCCGGTACATTAAAAACTATCTCAATACATGAGAATTGACAAATTAACATCATTTTCATAAATACGATTGCATAGTATTTATTGCTTGAAAAGAATAGTGTAGGATAAAAATAAAAATATTAAATTAATTAATTATATTCTCATATATCCAAAATTAGTGTGACCAAAGTAGGATTATCTGAAATTTTAAATTTAACATTATATATTTATGCATCATATCTACTTAATTATGCATTTTATCCTATAAATAATTTTTATTTTTATTATTTAATTTTATATATATAAATAATGTCTTCTTCATGAAAACATTTTCATCTTCTTCATCACTCTCTCTCTCCATCCCCACCCCCACCCCCCAACACTTTATTTCTTCATCTTCTTCATACCTCCATCTCGTTTCTTCGTAATCTCCTTCCTATCAAGTCTTAACTGATTCAAAATTTCATTTTTCGACAATAAAAAAGGCTTTAAGATTGATGAACAAGTTTGGTTCTTGGCCAAGAATTTCATGTCATGCAAATATCATCTATGCCATTTTGAATTTGGGTCTGTTTATGCCATTTCAGTAGACATTTTGAGTAGAAGATTGAAAATTTGAGAGTTTTGAGATTTGTTATTTTGGTTAATGTGAATGAATTTGAATTTAAGATTTTGCGTATTGATGTGTTTTTATGATCATGTACTTGTATTTAGTCCATTGTTGAATTTGCTTAAGTTAATTTTTTATTTGATAAAGAAAAAAATCACTGAAAAACTTGCAACATGGTTCACCGGAACAGTGAATTTCGGTGATGGATGAAGTATTTTGAATGTTGTTTCTGGTGTTCACGAATGAAATCAAGGAATGTGGGGGTCGATTTTGCGTCAATGGACAAAATAAAGATTATTGTAATTGTTCTTGTTCATCAATTTTTTTTACAAAAATTCAATCTTTTTAGTGTTTCTTGAATTGGGTTGTACTTAAATTTACATAATTTATACATTTAAATATATATTTTACCTTTTTTCAAGAATCTTTATGAAATTCCTTAGTTTAATTTTGATGGTGACAGCCGCCGTGATGGTGACAGCGGTGGTGGTTGTCGGAAGTTGCCAGCAGAGGTGCTGAATTTGGAGAGGATTAGTGGAAAAGTGGAAGTGGAGGAAGTTAGAGCTAGGTCCGTTCATGGCCCCTCCTCCAATTTCTTGTTCATGATTTCTCTTCCTGTGTATATAATCTGCAGGTTTGAAGAAGATGAAAGGGAGGGGA
>NW_025885564.1:0-1610 GCF_002878395.1 Capsicum annuum
AAGCTTCCCAATATCAATACAACTGGAAACATCATTACCACCAATGAATCCAATTTTCTGAAACTGTAAAGCCATTCGATAGACTCGATTAGAAATTTTTCAGCGAGGAAATTAAAAATCATCACCACTAAAAGCAAATAATAAGTAGTAGACATTTTAGGTGGGAACGATATACAAAAGGAGTGTATGTTACCTGAAGTAGCTCCTATTATCCCATCTTTGGAATAACCATGTGTACTTCTATCAACGCTATCTACGTCAGAGATCTGGAGAAAAAGACACAGTAATATGATTATCGGCGTATAGATAGTTAAAGAAAATAAGAAACATTATGATCTCTAACTTGAAATGAAATTTTCATCTTGTTTTCTGTAAGATTAATTAGTTTAAAATAGTGGCTTAGCTAAGAACATTTCAGTCTCTAATTATCACTTTCCAGATAAACCTTTGATTAAAAATTTCTGCCAGTACCATTTTCCAACCGAAATACTGAATGAAATTATCTGTTATCTCTTCAAATCTAGACCGCAGCTGATATGAAAACACAGCCACCACCAAACAACCTTTTATATTCTTCAAACTCTTCACTGATTTCCTTCAATTATCTCATTCTCAATTGTGGACACATAGGTTCAGAGTTTATCGATAAAAGTAGATGTTTATGATCAAGCTGAGAAAAGAAAAAATAGACTTTTTATCTCCTTATCTGCTCTTTAGTTGAAACAGCTTTTAAATAGTGCATTAGTGTGTTGCATTTGAAGTATATTAGTCTGCATTCAAGTGTCACAAACATACAAAAACTTACCACTTTTTATATAGTTCTGCTTCCCAAGAGATGCAAAATCCTGAAATACAACTTTTTTGTTTACATTAAGCTTCCCTGCTACTATATCGGGGGCGGAGAAATATATATATAAAATTTAACTTACAAATATCTAATGCGCCATCCACATAGCCTTCAGCTAGAAGGGTGTGATAGGGAGTGCCTTCTGGTCCCTCTCGGTACATAACACGGATCTCCTCGGTGCACTAAATCTATCGCTATGCGCGGTGTCCGGGGAAGGGCTCCACCACAATGGTGTATCGTACACAACCTTACCTTGCATTTCTGCCAAAGGTCTGGGTACATCCTGCCCTCCCCAGACCTCACTAGTGGACTACACTGGGTGTTTTGTTCGTTGGTTGCATAGTTAGGAATTAGGATTAGGAACAAGCAAACGTGCAAGAGCCAATGATTGAGAGATATGAGCAGATTCAAACAAGAGTTTGCTGACGCATATCAATCATTCCGTTGTGCAAAAAGGCCCTTCATTCAACAGAAACCTAAAGGACTTCATCGATACTGTTTTCCCAGTTTTTACACACATTTTAAAACTTTTAATGCATTTAGCCTTTTGGCTATATAATGCCTATTAATCCATATAATGTGCAACAGCTCCTATTTTGGACCTTCACCTCTTCACTTTCCGCAACTTACGCTCTTGTACACATTGTACAGAACGTTCTACATTCTGGGAAAGGTAAAACTGAACATCCACATTAAGAGGGTAATCTGTGAGCCATTATTACCATCCAAGCAACTAGTTGCAATTCCAAAAATAAAGATTTTA
>NW_025885565.1:0-1044 GCF_002878395.1 Capsicum annuum
AAAGTAGTGGTAGTATTTATAGGAGAGAATGAATTTTTTTTTTCTCTTCCACCAATGTGGGAGAAAAGTATTTATAGGAAAGGATGAAGATTTATTTCTTGTCTCCACCAATGTGGGAGAAAAAGCAAATAAGGTGTTTTGGGAATTTTAAAATTGAAGATAAGGTGAGGTGGAAGATAATGTGGGGGGGGGGGGGAATTGTACAATGTAGTAGAACTTTTGAATTTCAAAATTGGGAAAAGACAAAGTTGGGGGGAGATAGTACAATGTAGTACAATTTGAAATTATTTTTTTTGTGGAATTAGGTAGAAGTTATGAGAGTTTTTGGGAATTTTGGGGTTATTTAAAATATAACCTCAATTGGAATTTAAAATTTAGTCATGTTTATTTAATTTTGACCAAATTACAAATCAATTGACGGATTGCATTACAATTATGGCCAATGTGATTTTAATTATGGCCAAATTTAATAGATTGGCTAAATTAAATTGAAATTCGATGCGAATTAATACTTCCTTTAATCCCGGGCTTCTTGATTTTATAAAATAAAACACATATTTATCCGAATAAATTATTTTTTGAGAGTGAATTATATTTAAATCAAAACTTCAATCATTTGAATCTATAAGCCTTGATTAAAATCTGATATTTTAAAAAATAAATATTTAAGTGACAAAATTATAAAATCTCGTATAATTGAATACGATAAATTATAATCACTACTTAAAATGATAAAATTACGTACAAATATATTTAATAAATTTTTATTTGGATGAAGTAAATATTTTAATTTTATTAAAAATCAAAGAAACTCAGGATTAAATTTAGTCGTGGAGGGCAAAAATTAGGTTTCAACACAACTAATATGCCATAATCCTTACTTAAATATAGTTATACTTAATTATTGATATCAATTCACCCCAAATCCCTATAACCCTTTTTCTTTTCTCCTATTTTAATGATTCTATTAAGAGTTTTCATCTTCACACACTATCTTCTTTTTATACACTATTTAGTTGTTTTAGTCACAAACGCTTTAATGGA
>NW_025885566.1:0-3874 GCF_002878395.1 Capsicum annuum
TCAAAAGGTAGAGGTTCAAAGAACCAAAATTACTTTTTGAAAGGGCATTCTACTGTTCCTAATTGGAATCTCTAGGACCAAAGCTTTTCCAAAAGCTAAAGGATAAAGCATTCAACAACCAGCTTTTCAAAAAGCAAAAGCATAAAGCAAAAGGACAAAGCACTCTACAACAAGCTTTTCAAAAGCAAAAGCATCTTACAATAAAGGACATGCACTCAAACAGCTTTTACAAAAGGACTGTCGGCTGCTAAGAATCAATCTTAGCCTTACACTTGTACACCTTAGATGTATTTTTCCTACCCGTTCGATCTGTGATTTCTCTGGATAGGTTTAGAGAGGTTGAGTGATAGCATCGAAGTGCCAATTATTTTGATGCATGATATCATTCCAAACAAGAGATTTGGGAACAAATATATTACTTCTATCTTTATTTGCTACCATTAGGGTTGTAACACCCCTAGGGCTTATGAATCTAGCTTTGGGGACTAGAGTTGTACCTATAAGTCGATAATATACTCTGTATAATATTGCGATTTCTCTGGTATTATCCTTACTGTTCATGTTTTTAGTTTTAACATTATGTGTTTAAACATCCATGATATTAGGATCATTGATATCTATCGAGAAATTTGGGTAGCAATTAAAGTATACCGGACCATCGGGGAGGTTATTTGGATGACCCCTAACAGAGAATCATCAAAGTTTAGTAGACGAGCATCTCTTAGAATAGCACAGACAGGGATATCAAGACCTTGTCTAAAGAGTGGCTTAATAGCCACTATAATTAAACTGATTTTTAAAACGGTTTATGTCAAGCTTATTTAACAATTGAATAATTTCTAACGAATTATTAATGGCGACAGTAGACTCAGAGGTCTTGATGTTATGTTTTTTATAGAAAACTAAATTTACCAATCTGATAAATAGTTTTAAAAGGTTCTTCTGGAATACTCCAGTTTTAAAGATCATTTTTAATATTAGCAATCTGAGTTGCTTGAGAATATAAATTAATAGTATTTTTAATATGATTGTTGGAATAGATTAAAATAAAATATTGTCTAGAGACTAACTGGGAAACCTAATTTATCACATAAGATAGCACACAACAATAATCATTGATGATTCAACCTATAATAAATTATATCAATACATCTACGTCCTATGGGATCTAACAAGTGTTAATGTCAATTACTTCAGTTTTCTCCTAATGTCCTCTTAGCGACGGGACCACCAACAGGGTTGAATGCTTACCTTAGCTAAGACCATACTTTTAGGCTGACCAACGTCCAAAACTAGATATTAATCGAATACTTCAAACACTTAGAGAAAACAAATACCCCATTCTTAGAAAAAACCCTATTATAGGACAAGATATATTAAAATAATTTATTTAGAAGTTTCATCATAAATGGATTAAAGTAATATGTATTTTATATGAAAATAGTTTTCCCATGCTTTAGACAATATATGTACTTAGCTACTCATGCTAAGAGCATATACTGCCAACATGGCTTTGATACCAATAAGGATAGAAAATATTGATTAAGTAGTGATTAATGGAAATATGAAAGTACTGGAGAAGGTTTGAAGCAAATTACAAATGAGGTTTTATTTAAACTTTGAAAAGAGAAAACATTACAAGAGAAGAGCTAGGCAGGTGGAAGATTTCTTATGTGTGAAATTTTCTAATGCCTTCTCTAGTATTACAACAAGTCTTATATAGACAAGAGTGACAAATAAAAATACATCTAAGTTGTACAAGTGTCAATCTTAGCGGCCGACAGTCCTTTTGTAAAAGTTGTTTGAGTGCATGTCCTTTATTGTAAGATGTTTTTGCTTTTGAAAAGCTGGTTGTAGAGTGCTTTGTCCTTTTGCTTTATGCTTTTGCTTTTTGAAAAGCTGGTTGTTGAATGCTTTGTCCGTTAGCTTTTGGAAAAGCTTTGGTCCTAGAGATTCCAATTAGGAACAGTAGAATGCCCTTTCAAAAAGTAATTTCGATTCTTTGAACCTCTACCTTTTGAAGGGTCATTTCCCTATTCTTAATATCCTTATAGGCCATAGCTATTCCTTTAGGATTTAGCATATCACCGTTATTATTACTACTTCCCAGAGAGGAAGCTTCTTCTAGAAGTTGTAACACTTCTTCTTCATTTGTTTCCTGGCTTTCCATATCATGCAAAGCCTTCTTTAATTTTTCTTTGAGTTCCTTCTTATTCTGCGAAACACTGGTTAAGGATAAAGTCATTTTTCCTTTATCTGGAGTTTTTGGTGCTACTGGCTTGGGAGTCCAGCCTTTGACCTTTATTTCTTTGGATAAATATTTGATATGATCTTGTTCTCCTTTAGCAAAATTCCAAGACGTAATGTAAGAAAATCGCTTATTGATAAAGAACTTGCACATTTGAATATGCTCTGGAAGGGTTACACACCCTTCTTTTGAACAGAAATCGTTGAACCGATTAATGAACTGTAGGGGGAGGATTTCTTTGATTCCTTCAAAATATATCCACCATTCATAGAACCACCTAGGAAATGGATTCTACCATAGTCGGACAATATTTAATAAACCAGGTGTGTCCTGGTCTGACATATAAGAAATTGAACCATGCCGACTTATAGTCGTACCAATTATAAGTTTGCGGCCTATGAGGCATGGATAATGCAATTGGGGTATGTAGGTGATCTGCAAACTAGTTGAACGGGGTTAATAGCCTCTTGATAGTGAACCTAGAATAATCAATGTATTCTGGATTCCTTTTATTCATAGAATGTTCGACTTCAATAGAATCAGTGTCTACAAGGATGACTTCGTAATATCTCCTTGGTTTGAGTGGATTCTCAGCATCCACAAAGTTTTTATCATTATAGACCAGCTTGATTAGCTCATCTAATGGATATCCTTCATACTCTTTTTCTAAAGCAATAATTGGCATTACCTGAGTGGTAATGAATTTGAATTCTTCTTTGATGGGAGGAGTTGGCATTGTTTTGACCGCTGTGGGGTCTACAGTTTGTGCGAAGGTTTTAAGAGCCTTTATGGCGTAACTCTACTTTGACTGAATAGATGAACTCGATGATTACCCTTTATCAAAAGGCTTATTTGTCTTCAAATCTACCAATCTAGTTGGCATTGGTGGAGGGAGCTTTGGAAATTCTGCCAAAGCTGTATATTTGTTCTGAAATAATGACTGTAGTTCAGATTTTAGTGCAGGCCTCTGAGGGACTGATGGTCTCTAGGGATTTGATGAAGCGGACGGAAGATCAAATGGTCTATCCATCTTCGTTTGTTCCTGTTTGCTTCCTACTGGGATTTTCCCCTTTGTAGTGGGTCTCATTTCGGCCCTGTAAGAATTCTCTTGTTTGAAAATCGGGAAGGGAATTATTTTCTCCTTTGATAAATTCTATTTGAAAATCAAAGCTAGATAGGAGAGCTTGCCATCTAGCAAATATTTGTTTTGAAACCAGATTTTTAACATCCTTTTGTAAAATTTCTTTAGCGGACTTGCGATCCACTCGTAGTAAAAATTCATTATTATTAAGGTTATCTTGAAACTTGGTGATGCATAGCGCTATAGATAAAATTTCCTTTTTAACAGTGCTGTAATTTCTTTGAGCGGAATTCCATATTCAAGATGTAAATCTAACTAATAATTCATAAGAACTAGCATCAACTTTTTGCTTCAAGATACCTCCATATCGGATATCAGAAGCATTAGTTTCAACAAACATAAATGCTTTAGGGTTAGGAATTCCTAAGCAAGGAAGGTTTCTGACTAATTCCTTTACCTTAATGATACCATTAGTTTGATCAGAACTCCAAGGAACTGGGGTCTTTTTATGTCTTTTGTAAAGAGGTTCACAGACCTGTCTAATG
>NW_025885567.1:0-1002 GCF_002878395.1 Capsicum annuum
AATCTTTGAGACAAGCATATGACTACTGGCAGGATCAACCAGGTAGCATTCCTCATCGACGCCGGCGTCGCATGAGCCCGGCCTGCCCGCGAGGGCGCAGACGGATTCAAGGCGAGCGCGGCCGTCGTTTGCAAGGAGCATCGTACAGGGCAGACAGGAGTCGATGAAGGCCCCATGCCCACTGTGTCTACCGCATCCAAAAATCCCGACCGCCGCTCACGCACCACGGCATCGCACGATGAAGCGAGGGAGGCGTGGGACGCGAGGGCGGCCTTTCGATTCGCATCGCGCACGAAATGCGAGGGGCAAAAGGCGATCGATAAAACTTGGTAATGCCTGGGCATTAGGTATGCAGCACAGGAAACCGACTTCAAGAAAGCCTGCATTGCGCTTGCCCCACGACTGAGATGGCAGGCGGGTCAGGACGTCGCTGCTCGACCAGGGATCCAACCTAACCGCACGTGCCGAACACAACTCACGCGCCGTGCGTTCAAATGCTCCGTCGATGCACGCCCAGCACCGGCCCCAACGCCCAACAATAGATGCCGTGCGTTGCTGCCCATGCGGACGTTGCAAGGCTGAAGGAAGTCCCGCTTGACACGATAGCCCGCCCTTGGGGGGAGCAGGGGAGATGAAGGCATGCCGAGGCTCATGCGCGGGCGCCGCCCACGCCGGCAGCGGGCGCTCGCCGCAGATTGGGCTCGGCCGCACGCGTGCAGCGCCTGGAGCTTGCCCCGAGAGCAGCATGTAGGACTGGCCGCACGCACAAAAGCACCGCCTCGTCCGAAATCAAGTGCCAGCAGCCCCGTCGTGGACGACGCCACCGATAACCGACACGAGCGCACAATGAAGTGCGGTCGACGTTGCTACACGGGCACGGACGACTCGCACGGACTATCCATGCATGCTGCCATGCGCCCATGCTGCACGCCGACGTGGCCACTGAGCGCCTATGCCAACTAGCGATAGTCGCCTTGAAGTGCCTTCAACACCTCTACCCCC
>NW_025885568.1:0-2002 GCF_002878395.1 Capsicum annuum
AAGGGCTATTGCATATCATCGCCACAAAGGATATTGCATATCATCGCCACAAGGGCTATTGCATATCATTGACCTAAGGGCTATTTCATATCATTGCCGTAAAGGTCATCTCATACCATCGCCTCAGAAAAAATTCAATATTTATTGATATGCTAGATAGAAACGCTGGCATCGAGGATATCTCCTTATTTCATGAATCAGCATATGAATGCATCGAGGGTACATGATTTGAAGGGATGCTTTTAAGTCGCTATCCAAGGATGAATGATATATAAGGTTTCCTGGAAATTGACAATTTAAGGGATTATCTATAATTCATATTATTTGAAATAGGATAGTGTGCAAGATCACCTATGAGTTGATAGCCTGTAGGTTATCTGTAAGCCACAATGACATCCTAATCGGATAGTATGCAAGATCGCCCAAAAATTGATAGTTCAAAGGTTATCCATAAGTCGCAACTAAATCCTTACCGAAAAATATGCAAGATTATCAAATTGATACGTCCAAGGGTTCTCTATAAGCTGCGTCATATCGAAGATCGATTATGTGCAGGATTACCCAATGATTAATAATTTGAGAGATTATCTATAAGTCATATTGTGTCCAAGGTTGGATGATGTGTAAGAACACCTTAAAGCTAGCGATTGGAGGGATATATGTAAGCCATCTCTTATCCAAAGTTGGATAATGTGCAGGATTACCTAAAAGCTAGAAATTCAAAGGATATCTGTAAGTCGCCTCGTATCTAATATCAAATAATATGCAAGATTATCCAAAGATTGATAATTTAAGGAAAATTTATAAATTGATCATCGGCTATAACTGGAGAGGTTATCATTCCACGTACAACAAGTGATATTGGTTACCAAAAGGGTTGCCACTCCAGCACAAGATTACACGGTTGTAGAGACCGTTCTGCATAAAGTATCGCCGGTGTCCAAAAGGGCACCCCACTTTGAAGACAGATTCAACCGACAAATGTCATAATTATACAACAACCAAGAGGTTTGTTGTGTTTGTTGTTTCCAGTTATTTCATTCCAAATAGGTACATAAAAAGATGACTCCGCTTTTTAGGCCATAACTCACACGGAGATATGGCAAAAGACTACCTATATCTTTCATGAATTATATTAGTACTAACACTTTTTTCTTGAGAAATTGTCGAGAGCATCCGAAAGGATGAAAATCTCAAATCAAAACTACAGGTGTGGAAGACTCCAAAAAGGACGCAGAATGACGTGGAACTCTTTCTCAACAGCAAAATGGAACATAGTATGGAGAGAGATGTCAAACTCTCTAGACGCGAGCTAAATGATGATCACCACCACCATCTAACCACTCCTCTATTAGAAGGCATGTGCATATTTTGGGATATTCTGGTCTCACCTTTACCTCTGGGATGTTTGATAACTCATACTGAGGGGAACTTTCTTTTTCTTTTTCTTTCAAAATCGGGTGGAAACACACTTAGAGTTTTGGAAATAATGTCCGGGTAAGTTCTTACCTATGGATGTGAAGAGCTCCACGTTCATGGTTAAAAGGTTACAAGCCACTTTTCTACAACTCGATCGACTTGTCACTTATCTTAAGCCAAAGATCGTCTAAAATAAAAGACTATCTTTTCTACCGATTGAGCCGAACTACAAGCAGTTTGATTCCCTGAGTCTCTAGGATATGTAGGCTGGGATCTATGTAGAAAACTCGACTGCATTTCAACCTCCCCCCTAATCCCTCTATTCCCCAGTTTCGTAATTTTATCAAAAACTCTAAAATTGAGATAACTTGTGAATTTTTTGAAAATCACGCTTAAAATCAAGCTTTATGAACTACAAGTGGCCTGAATTCTCATAAAACCTGAGATATGTAGGAAACCTGATACAGAGGTTCGGCCATAACTCCATGAAACTCATGCGAAAAATCAACCTCCCTTAGACACAAATTTGTGGTCGTACAAAAATTAGGAACATCAACCTCCCTTTGCCCAGGATTACTCTCAT
>NW_025885569.1:0-2969 GCF_002878395.1 Capsicum annuum
CCCACATTATCTTCCACCTCATCTTATCTTTAATTTTTACATTCCAAAAACCCCCCTAAATGCTTTTTCTTCCACATTGGTAGATGACAAAAAATAAATCTCTATCTTTTCCTATAAATATTTTTCTCCCACATTGGTGAAAAGGGAAAAAAAAATACCCTATTCTCTCCTATAAATACTACCACTACTTTGGTATAGAGAAGAAGGGAGAAGGAAGAAAAAAAAAAGACTAGAAAGGGGAAAAAAATTCTTTTGAGCAAAAATAGTTATTTTTATTTAGTAAAAATTTTTGTTTCATAAAGTTGATCGACTAATCAAAATTTTTGAGTTGCCGGCGACGTTTTTCGGTGGTGGTTGATTCCAACGAAGCTCGTAGTCTCGTTTTACTGCTCCCCAAAAGGTAAACACACCTTCTTTTTTCTGTTTTTTTTTTATTTTAGTTTTTATTATCGTTTTTCTCTTCATCTTTTTCTTCTTCGTAGTTCGTAGATATAATTTTATTTGTTGGGATTGTATATTATAGATGGCCTTGAAGACCCTAGGACGTTGTGATATCGATATTCTAATTATTTTCATGTTCATGATATAAAAATGAGCTAGCAATAGTTGTATGTGTCTTTTTTGACTTTAATCTTTGATTATTTTAGATAAAGTTTCAATCTTTGATTAAAAGATGTATTTATACTTTTTTTAAACTCATTGTTGTTGGATACATTTGTTTTTAGTATGTAAAGTTATTTTCTTTATGTTTAGAAGAATAGTTAATGTTGAATGTTTTGCCTTTTCACCCTATTCTTTGATTATTTGAAGAAAGTTTAGATCTTTATTTGAAAAACGATACCCATGTCTTGTTTAAACTTATTGTTGGTAGATATATTTGTTTTTAGCATGCAAAGTTATTTCCTTTATGTTGAAAAGAATAGATAATATTGATTGTTTCTCTTTTTTCACTTTATTCTTTGATTATTTTGGATAACGTTTAGATCTTTACTTGAAAAACAATACTCATGTCTTGTTTAAACTTATTGTTGGTAGATATGTTTTTTTAGCATGTAAAGTTGTTTATTTTATGTTGGAAGAATAGTTATTATTATTTGTTGTGCCTTAATAAAATAGTAATTAGTTAAGTCAAGAATTTGCCATTTGCTTACTAATTATTTTAATGGATTTCAAAACCCTCATATAAGATATGAAGTGCTAGCTTAATTTTTAATCCAAGATGTTTATTCTTCTTTGTTCGCATATTGTCTTTTCAAAATGATAAGAAAGTTCGAACTTTTATGGCTAAATAAAATTATTTGGATATTTTTGATTCATGCATAGTATGATTGTGAAACTTTGCTTTGCATTTTTTATTTGTTGACTCTCATTCTTGTGCAAGTATGTTTATTCTTGTCATTCAAAAATTGGTTCTTGTAGTTTCTTTTATTTTGAAATATGTCACTTTTATGACTTGAACATATATTAATTTCTTTATCTTTTCTTTGCATGCAAAAAATATCTCGAGTCCAAATGGACTCCTCTCCTCCTGCATTTCGTAATGGGTAAATAAGGCTCACCCCTTCGAGTCAAATTCGAAGTTTAAATCCAAGGTCCACTACATGGCGTGCGGGTGCTAGAAGATAGACAAAGAAGGAAAATGGTCAAAACTCATTGAAGAGGTCACTAAAAGACTTGAAAAGTCTCAATTTTTATTATTGTCTTCTTTTTATTTATTCATTTAGTCATTTATTTATTCATTCATTTCGGCCTCGAAGCCAAAGTTGTATTCAATACAGGTGGAGCAAGACTCGAGCCAAAGGCTCGAAAAATAGTTTAGGACAAGTGAACTGGGTCGGAAGCCCAATTAGACTAGGACAGGTCTCGTTGATTTGGGCCTAATGGCCTAAATCCTTTACTTTCTCCTCCCTTCCCCTTTTATGTGTTTATTTGTTTATTAATTTTATTTAGACTTAGTTAAAATCCCTACTAAGTCGCCTACATCTATTTTACACAAGTATTTTTTTTTTGGAAAAAAATCAAATCACTATTTCAACAAATTAATCTTTTCGAAGTTAATCAAAAGACGATTTTCAAACAGTCCGGATAACCGCAAGTTAGCGGACGTTTTAGGTGTCTAACACCTTCCTAAAACGTTAATAGGAACCGCTTATCTAGAATCTCTAACTTAAAACGATTTTCCTGTTTTGAATCGTTTGAAGTAACTCTCTAAAGGTTTCTTAATTCCTTTTCAAAATTAAGTGGCAACTCGATTCAAAAGTCAAAATTTCTGCAAAACAGGACTAATAGCCGAATCCTACATGATTTGGATACATTTAGTCTTAAACAGAATTTACACTGGATTCACGTTATTCTACCCGGATAATCATGACTTTGAGGAGTCGGATGTTGACAAAATGCTCAAGTCTTAAAAAGAAATAGGGCTCCACAAATGCTTCAAATCTCGTCTCTAACAGGTTTGACAAACTAAACACCTTGACGAGCCTTGAAGTAGGGGCATCTGTAGACATGTAAAATTTATTGGGTCAAATTCATATAAAATTTGGATTTGATTCATATTTTATTGGGCCTAAAATTAGTTTGGGCTATAAAAAATAATAAGTCTATTTTATTCTTCATCAAGGACTTCAAAGTCCATTACACTTGGAAGCCCAAACTCATCAAGTGACGTGGCATCCCAGTCAAATCCAAGACCAATGAGACGCCGCCATATGTACAAATGATGTGGAAATCCCATTCAAATCCAAGAACCAGTCAAAAGTCGCCAAGTGTCAAAGTGACATGTTTCGGCCAATCACAAGCAACCAGGCCTACCCCTTACAACTATAAATAGGGGGTAACATGACATGCTAAAGGTGATTTTGCAAGCATTGGAGGAAGCTTCTGCATTGACTACACGGCTCTTCAAAGAATTGACCAACAGAGTTCTGCCCGTAGATCAACTCGACAAGACGAAGTGCTGTCAAACA
>NW_025885569.1:3069-5245 GCF_002878395.1 Capsicum annuum
CAAAGAATTGACCAACGGAGTTCTGCCCGTAGATCAACTCGACAAGACGAAGTGCTGTCAAACAATTCTTGGAGATCCAAACACATTTCTAGGAGGCTCAAATCATCCGGAAGTTCGAGAATCACTCTACAAAAGGCCTTTGAATCACAGAAAATCTTAGGAGAGAAGAATCGAGAGAATCACAGAATTATACTCACAGATTCTTATAAATAAAGTTGTTATTTTCTTTTCATTTGTTTTTTGTTTACAGTTAATTTCCAACACAAAGAAAATTTGTTGCAAACAGAGAGGTGAAGGGTGTTTACCATCCGAGCAATTTTCTCGTCTCCAAAAAACTTTTATGGAGTTGTGGTGAAAACGAGCAAAAAGGTCGGCATTTTTCAAAAGGAATTAGTTGTCCAAGATATGTAATATGCTTATAGGAATGGCTGATACAAATAGTCCATTTATCTCAAAATGAAGATGCACTAAAGGATAATAAAAGATCTAGTATCACCATGACTATCTCACAAACTTGTTAGATTTAATCACGTAAGTTATCTAGTAATTCAAAGAATCCAATGGCATTAACAAGTGTAAAATGCATGTGTGTTTGTGCACAAATATTATTGAAATTTCAACGAATATTAAATTCTAAGCCCATAATTTCGAGAAATGTGACTAGTCTAGTGATAAGAACGTGAAAATTGAATACATCAAGTTTAAGTTCTAAAATTCAATTCTGAACAAGCGTTACGAACACATGATCCGATCCATTGATAACATTTCAGCTTTGATTGATATACAGAGAAGATGATTATAACATAAAGGGATACTTTCTGTGGTCTCCATTGGATAACAAAAAACAAATAATGTCACATTTTGCCTAGCTAATCTATTATGGGCATAATTGTTATTTTTGGGTTAAACAAAATTTGCATTCAATATTATGAAATTTAACAATAAGTTTAAATTAAATTATGAACAATCAAACGAAGCTCTAACTCTGTATTCACAAATATGAACTTTAATAACAAATTTGAATCAACTTATGAACTACAAAAATAAAGTTCAAACTATAAAAGATAGTAAACAAATAAAGAAAGAGATGAATATGGAAGAACGAAGCCATCGAATTCATAATGTGTCCTTAAGAAAATTATTTCTCTCAAGTACCCGAGGTTGATAAAATATACCAGGATAGAATGATTCACTTCAACAGAATAGTGTTACCTCAAAATTGTTGAACACTTGAACTTCGAACTCACTTAATGATAGTAAATTACACAAGAAGAGTTTAACTGTGTAAGATGAAGAAGCGTAGAAATTCAAAATTTTCGTTTGAAAAATTTAAGGATTCAACGGGTATATCTAGCCATCAAGCTGTTACTTCAGAAGAGAAACAATGGTTAAAAAGATGCACCTCTTTGTAAAGGTACAGTTCTTCGAAAAAATCACAACCCATTGAAAAGATCATAACTATCCAAAGTAAAATGTGTCTATTCAAATTGCATTCTTTCTCTTGGTGTATTTTCAAAAAAATATCTATTAATTTTTTATTCTCACCAACGAAAAAGGGTATAAATTGTCCTCACCAATATTGAAAATGATACAAAAATTTCCTCCATCTAGCTCCATTATATCCTTCACATCCAACTTTGTGCTCCAAAATATCCTTCATTTTGACAACCCTAAATTTAAACAAAATATAATAAAAGGCAAAATACCTCGAAAGACCCTTGTACTTGATCTGATTTGTAAAGTGGATAGTCATACTTATACATTTGTCATCTAGACCCTTTAACCCATGTAAAATTATTTTTTTTAACTTTTTTCGGTCTATTAATTTGAACGTGTTGCACAATTGCGGATACGTCATTAAAATTTTTAAAATAATTTTCATGTATGAAATGACGTGTACAGGGTATAAATACTTGAGGGACACCTATTTTTAGGGCATTTCAGACCCTTACACTTCGTCCCTTCATTCCTACTTCAAATTTTCACAAAATTCACTGATTTTTGCTCGATTGTTGTTGATGAGTATTGCAATCAGTGTGAGTGTTTAAAATTTTATGGTAGTTATAGTATTTCGGAGTTTGTTTCAAGCTTTTGTTCGAGTTAATGGAGTCCGTTTAGAGGTTTAATTAGGGGTTTTCGCAATTCACAATTTTTTTCTTCAATTTTTGAGGGATTT
>NW_025885570.1:0-1956 GCF_002878395.1 Capsicum annuum
AAAAAATAATAATAACTTTCACAACTCAACTTTCAAATCATTTCATATTTTGTCTCAGAGATAAGAATACACATACACACTAGGAACCTCTTACAACCGAGATAAACCATGAGTGCTACATAGAGTCCAATGTCCAACCCACGTTGGGGAGAGCTTCCCTATCTTTGCCATCGGAGTAGGACCTTAACCTTTGGTTCACTAGTGATCACTATATCAAGCAGCCTTAGGCTCATATCCTACGGGGGCACATAGTTCTAGGGAAGTACCAATCACAGCTATACCTCCCACTCGGTGCTAAAGACTACTCCAATAATTAGCTCAGATCATTTCAAAAGAAAACTCACAACAACATAATTCAGCAATTCATATCGGGAGCCATCATGCTACTCCTTTTTCATAATAAAATCAATATGTGGATTTCTTTTCTCATTCTAGTTCAAAATAAATCTTTCAAGACCAAAAGGTCAAATCATTCAAGTATCATGGTGTGTATAACACATTACTTCACCAAAGATCATAATCTCAAAGAGGGTTTAAATCCCATATATCAACACTTGAGCAAAATACTTCAAGATTCATACTTTATGTAGCAACCATATATAATTCATACAAAATCTGAAATTTTAAATTTAAACATGATACTATCATCAAAGTTCATGGAATTTAACTTCAAGGCATCAAAATATCATAGCTTCTTGAACAAAATATAATATATAAGTTTCTATCTCAAATTCATAGTAAAGCGTATAAGTCCATGTATATTTGTAAATGTAAACATCAATTTGGGCACAAGAACAAAAGAAGGCTCTTGTTGAAAACCCCACATACCTTTATGGTAATGGATTCGATGAAAGATTGGACCCTCAACGTTGATTGTGCAACCCTAGTTGTTTTTCTCCTTTAGTGCTCTTGGATGATGAACTTAGACTGCTAATAGTGTTATGATGTGTTTAGGAGCAGTTAAATTCGTAGGGTTGTGTTTTGGGACGTGTAAGGAATATTAAAAGTTTTATTTATCCTTAAAATAATGCAAAACGGAGTGTTTAAGTCGCTTGAAATCAATACATAGGCACCGCATATGCTATCGCCTATATTTACATAGGCACTGCATATGCTATCACCTATGTTTACATAGGCACCGCATATGCTATTGCATATGCTTTCCAGTGGCCATATGCGATTGGTTAGGCGATGCACTCTACTTCGTAAAGCCATAACCCTAGCTCGGGTGTCGGATTTTGATGAAATTGGTATTGTTGGAAAGCTAATTCAATTCTTTATAATTTTGTGGGTAGAAATATGCAAAAATACCATAAATTTATCAAGTTATGCTCATTCAAAGATGACCCTTGCGAATTCAAACACTAAAACTTGATGGATTTCAAAACTCTTAGCTTCTACTACCTTAAGTGGCTCATATAACCACACTTAATACATCATAAGCTCTCTTATAACTAGGGAACTCTTGGTGATTTAGGTGCCCAAATATGGTTTAAAAAATTGGGTTTTTCGCATATACGAACAACAGTTCATTTTCCCTCTTAGGAAAGTACAGGGCATTACATAAGTTATCCACACTATCCGCACCCCCTACAATTGGTATCAAAGCCACGTTATTTAAAAAATGTACAAGTAGCTATGTGTTAACTACGAGAAATGTTAACTTAATTGTTAATATTATTAATTACATTATCTTGTTAACTATGTTGTTATTTATTTGTTAAATATGAGAAGACTGTTTAAAAATACACATGCTTTTAGAGATCTTAAAAGAATTTTAACTAGTTACTACCCAGAATATAAGAAGTTAAATAAAACAAAAGAAAACCCCCATAGATTAGCTTACTTAATTACCTTAATATCTAGCAATGAGACAAAATTAATAATTCATTTGAAATCTTGAAGAATGAGATACATACCACCTAATTATAATAAAATCAGATTTTAGTATTCACC